>NW_028320393.1:0-115276 GCF_062004578.1 Staurois parvus | reverse complement strand
GTGCTGGCCCAGCTCCTCCATCCTACCGTGTCCTCTCCTCTCCTGGGGGGTGTGATTACTGTCTGTGCTGGCCCAGCTCCTCCATCCTACCGTGTCCTCTCCTGGAGGGGTGTGATTACTGTCTGTGCTGGCCCAGCTCCTCCATCTTACCGTGTCCTCTCCTCTCCTGGGGGGGTGATTACTGTCTGTGCTGGCCCAGCTCCTCTACCCTACCGTGTCCTCTCCTCTCCTGGGGAGGGGGGGGGGTGATTACTGTCTGTGCTGGCCCAGCTCCTCCATCCTACCGTGTCCTCTCCTCTCCTGGGGGGTGTGATTACTGTCTGTGCTGGCCCAGCTCCTCCATCCTACCGTGTCCTCTCCTCTCCTGGGAGGTGTGATTACTGTCTGTGCTGGCCCAGCTCCTCCATCTTACCGTGTCCTCTCCTCTCCTGGGGGGTGTGATTACTGTCTGTGCTGGCCCAGCTCCTCTCCCCTACCGTCCTCTCCTGGGAGGTGTGATTACTGTCTGTGCTGGCCCAGCTCCTCCATCCTACCGTGTCCTCTCCTCTCCTGGGGGTGTGATTACTGTCTGTGCTGGCCCAGCTCCTCCATCTTACCGTGTCCTCTCCTCTCCTGGGGGGGTGTGATTACTGTCTGTGCTGGCCCAGCTCCTCTCCCCTACCGTGTCCTCTCCTGGGAGGTGTGATTACTGTCTGTGCTGGCCCAGCTCCTCCATCCTACCGTGTCCTCTCCTGGGGGGGTGTGATTACTGTCTGTGCTGGCCCAGCTCCTCCATCCTACCGTGTCCTCTCCTGGGGGGGGGGGTGATTACTGTCTGTGCTGGCCCAGCTCCTCTACCCTACCGTGTCCTCTGCTGGGGGTGTGTGATTACTGTCTGTGCTGGCCCAGCTCCTCCATCTTACCATGTCCTCTCCTCTCCTGGGTGGGGTGATTACTGTCTGTGCTGGCCCAGCTCCTCCATCCTACCGTGTCCTCTCCTGGGGAGGGGGGTGTGTGATTTACTGTCTGTGCTGGCCCAGCTCCTCCATCCTACCGTGTCCTCTCCTGGGGGTGTGTGATTACTGTCTGTGCTGGCCCAGCTCCTCCATCCTACCGTGTCCTCTCCTGGGGAGGGGGGGGGTGTGATTTACTGTCTGTGCTGGCCCAGCTCCTCCATCCTGCTATTTCATAGTCTGACCCTTCTGGGTACATTTCCCCTCCAGGCCCCCCCCCCCCCCTCTGGAGATCACAGGTCATGACACCCTCCAGTGTCATCATTCTGCCCCCTAGTGGCTGGCTGTGCACAGTGCTGCCTGTGGGGGGAGGGGGGGGGGCAATATTCCGTATGGGTTATATTGGTCTGGAATGTGGAGAATTCTAGAGCGGGCTCTCCAGGGGTCCGGGGTGGGGGTGGCGGGCTCTCCAGGGGTCCGGGGTGGGGGTGGCGGGCTCCTTGGTGGTCCGTGTGGGGGTGGCGGGCTCCTTGGTGGTCTCTGTGGGGGTGGCGGGCTCCCCGGTGGTCCGTGTGGGGGTGGCGGGCTCCCCGGTGGTCCGTGTGGGGGTGGCGGGCTCCCCGGTGGTCCGTGTGGGGGGTGGCGGGCTCCGTGTGGGGATGGTGAGCTCCTTAGTCCGTGTGGGGGTGGTGAGCTCTTTGGTGGTCCGTGTGGGGGTGGTGGGCTCCTTTTGGTGGTCCGTGTGGGGGTTGCAGGTTCCGTGTGGGGCTGGCGTGTTCCTTGTGGGGGTGGCGGGCTCCCCGGTGGTTCGTATGGGGGTGGCGGGGTCCGTGTGGGGGTGGCGGGCTCCCCGGTGGTCCGTGTGGGGGTGGCGGGCTCCCCGGTGGTCCGTGTGGGGGTGGCGGGCTCCCCGGTGGTCCGTGTGGGGGTGGCGGGCTCCCCGGTGGTCCGTGTGGGGGTGGCGGGCTCCCCGGTGTTCCGTGTGGGGGTGGCGGGCTCCCCGGTATTCTGTGTGGCGGTGGCGGGCTCCGTGTGGGGGTGGTGAGCTCCTTGGTGGTCCATGTGGGGGTGGTGGGCTCCTTTGGTGGTCCGTGTGGGGGGTGGCGGGCTCCCTGGTGGTCCGTATGGGGGGTGGCGGGTTCCGTGTGGGGGTGGTGGGCTCCTTGGTGGTCTGTGTGGGGGTGGTGGGCTCCTTGGTGGTCTGTGTGGGGGTGGTGGGCTCCTTGGTGGTCTGTGTGGGGGTGGTGGGCTCCTTTGGTGGTCTGTGTGGGGGTGGCGGTTTCTGTGTGGGGGTGGCGGGCTCCCCGGCGGTCCCTGTGGGGGGTGGCGGGCTCCCCGGCGGTCCCTGTGGGGGTGGCGGGGTCCGTGTGGGGGTGGCGGGCTCCCCGGCGGTCCGTGTGGGGGTGGCGGGCTCTGTGTGGGGGGTGGCGGGCTCCCCCGGCGGTCCCTGTGGGGGTGGCGGGCTCCCCGGCGGTCCCTGTGGGGGTGGCGGGCTCCCCGGCGGTCCCTGTGGGGGTGGCGGGGGTCCCTGTGGGGGTGGCGGGCTCCCCGGCGGTCCCTGTGGGGGTGGCGGGCTCCCCGGCGGTCCCTGTGGGGGTGGCGGGGTCCGTGTGGGGGTGGCGGGCTCCCCGGCGGTCCCTGTGGGGGTGGCGGGCTCCCCGGTAGTCCTCCCCACTCCTATGAAGTTCAGGACTTGGACCCAGACAGACCATTACTGAACCTCCATACTCACAGGTACAGCTGATCTCCGGCCATCATCCAAGGTCACCATCTTCCTGGACTGAGATGTTCCTTCATAGATGATCAGTTCTTGGTGGAGCTCACAAATGTTGGCCACAGATCAGCCCCTGCCTCAGCCTCCCTTGTCCCGGAGACCCCCGGGGTGGAAGGCCGGGGTAGTAAGCGGCCATCTTTGTGTTTCAGGCTGCAGAAGGCCCAGGAGGAGCATCGGACGGTGGAGGTGGAGAAGGTCCATCTGGAGAAGAAGCTGCAGAATGAGATCCAGTTGGCCAAGCAGGAGGCGCAGAGGTTGCGGGAGCTCCGGGAGGGGACGGAGAACGAGCTGAGCCGCCAGAAGTATGCAGAGCAGGAGCTGGAGCAGGTGATAGCGCCCTCCGGTGTGTGCTGTGTGTTGGGGGTCTCTGAACTCCATCTTCTACATCCGAGTGTGGGGCTTCCCTTGTTCCAGCACCGCCCCCTTGTAGCCACACCCCCACACATGCTGCACATGGTCATTGGCTACAGTGCCCTTTAACACTGTCAAAGTCCCTGCCCCAGGTGGGTGTGTCCTCTCTAACCATCTCTATGACGATACAAAGCCTCCAGACGTTGGTCCCTCCCACCCAGGTGACCCGGGATCAGGTGGGTGTCCCCTCTCTGACCATCTCTGATGATACAAAGCCTCCAGACATTGGTTCCTCCCACCCGGGTGACCTGGGATCTGGTGGGTGTGTCCTCTCCAACCGTCTGTGACGATACAAAGCCTCCAGACATTGGTTCCTCCCACCCAGGTGACCCGGGATCAGGTGGGTGTGTCCTCTCTAACCGTCTCTAGGATGATACAAAGCCTCCAGATTTTGGTCCCTCCCACCCAGGTGACCCAGGATCAGGTGGGTGTGCCCTCTCTAACCGTGTCTATGACAACACAAAGCCTCCAGACGTTTGTTCCTCCCACCCAGGTGACCCGGGATCAGGTGGGTGTGTCCTCTCTAACCGTCTCTATGACAACACAAAGCCTCCAGACGTTTGTTCCTCCAACCCAGGTGACCCGGGATCAGGTGGGTGTGTCCTCTCTAACCGTCTCTAGGACAACACACTGTCCAGACGTTGGTTCCTCCTACCCAGATGACCTGGGATCAGGTGGGTGTGTCCTCTCTAACCGTCTCTATGACAACACAAAGCCTCCAGACGTTGGTTCCTCCCACCTGGGTGACCTGGGATCTGGTGGGTGTGTCCTCTCCAACCGTCTCTGACGATACAAAGCCTCCAGACATTGGTTCCTCCCACCCAGGTGACTTGGGATCAGGTGGGTGTGTCCTCTCTAACCGTCTCTATGACAACACACTGTCCAGACGTTGGTTCCTCCCACCCAGGTGACCCGGGATCAGGTGGGTGTGTCCTCTCTAACCGTCTCCATGTGACCTCGTCAGGTGCGGATGGCTCTGCGCAATGCGGAGAAGGAGTTGGAGTCGCACAGCAGTTGGTCGGCTCCGGAGTCCCTCCAGAAGTGGTTGCAGTTGACGCACGAGGTGGAGGTCCAATACTACAACATCAAGAAGCAGAACGCCGAGAAGCAGCTGTTGCTGGCCAAGGAAGGGGTGAGACCTGGGGGGGGGGGTCATCCAATGGAATCTCTTCTGATTGGGGGTGTCGGAGCGCGGTGTGAGGACACCATGGGGGAGATCCTCCAATAACATTGGTGGAAAGCTGCTATTGGGGGAGGGGAGGGAGAGGCCGCCATTGGTGGGATGTCTCAGCAGGTACCTGATATATCTAGTCTCGGGTTATTATAGCTGTTCTAGCTGGGGGGTGGCTTCA
The DNA here is from genome assembly GCF_062004578.1 of Staurois parvus. Taxonomy (NCBI): domain Eukaryota; kingdom Metazoa; phylum Chordata; class Amphibia; order Anura; family Ranidae; genus Staurois; species Staurois parvus. The sequence goes on along the minus strand of NW_028320393.1, from coordinate 110,807 downwards.
TTGTATCGGGCTTTAGGGCCCCCAAGAGGGTGTCCTGATTCCTGCCTGAGCTCAGCTCATAAGACACACAAATGATGGGCCGTCAGGATTTGTCTGCCCTGAGCTCAGGCAGGAGACTCTATGGGAGAGAATACGAGGGAGTAACACCACCAACCCTGATCCCCGACTCTGAGACCGAGAGCTGGAGATTCCGAAATGCACACAGTTGGACGGTCATCCTTGGAGACCTTCATACCTTGAGGGTTCAAGCTCTAAGGTTCCCCCTAACCCCTTATTCTCGCTGTGCCTCCATTGCAGCCAGCACTGATGCCACCAGTGGTGACATCACTACCTTGGTCCTGTGGCTTCCCACTGACCCCTCCCCCCAGTGAACTGGTGTTACAAGGGTTTTCCCAAGACTGAGAACTGGTTTTATTGGTTCCTCAGGGGTGAAAGGTTAGGAAAGGTGGATCTACACTGGACATTGGTTTGGGGTTACCGAAGAAGGGGAAATGCCTCGAGTTACTTTATGAATTGGCAGAATTCCCCCTCGTAGTACAAAGCTCTGACCTCCGGGGGGCGCTCTCTCATTGCTTTGGTCTTGTCTCCTAGGCAGAGAAGATAAAGAAGAAGAGGAACACTTTGTTCGGGACGTTCCACGTGGCTCACAGCTCCTCCCTGGATGACGTGGACCATAAAATCCTTTCAGCAAAGTAAGATGGAACCTAGAGCAGATCTAAAACCAAAGCTGGTGGTAGGTGGTGCCACCCACCCGGACTTGTTCTGGAATGGTGAAGACATTTTGTAGCTTCTCCACTTCCTTGTGTCGGGAAGATACCCCGGTACCTATCCACACGGGACACCTTCATACAATCATCATGGAAGGTGTAGATGTGGATTGTCCAAGAACAGGGTGGAAGGTGTGAGTTGCAGATCCACCAACACCCCCCACCCCCCCTTGTAGTGACATCACCCTGTCCTTGGTGTCTGCATAGGTGGTAATCCTCCTAGTCACGTGTCTACAGTTGTGAATTGTTGGTAGAGAAGATAAAACTGTCTAATGTGGAAAACACTCGGTGTTGAAGGCCCCCAACCCTGTTCATTGATGGTAGTTCCATTGATGGTGGGTTCCATGTTCATGATTCCAGTGTTCGTTCATGGTGGTTCCCGTGTTCATTGGTGGTTCCCGTGTTCATGATTCTAATGTTCATTGATGGTGGTTCCCATGTTCATTGATGGTGGGTTCCATGTTCATGATTCCAGTGTTAGTTAATGGTGGATCCCGTGTTCATTGGTGGTTCCCGTGTTCGTTGATGGTGGTTCCAGTGTTCATGATTCCCGCGTTCGTTGATGGTGGTTTCCGCGTTCGTTGATGGCGGTTTCCGCGTTCGTTGATGGCGGTTTCCGCGTTCGTTGATGGCGGTTTCCGCGTTCGTTGATGGCGGTTTCCGCGTTCGTTGATGGCGGTTTCCGCGTTCGTTGATGGCGGTTTCCGCGTTCGTTGATGGCGGTTCCCGCGTTCGTTGATGGCGGTTCCCGCGTTCGTTGATGGCGGTTCCCGCGTTCGTTGATGGCGGTTCCCGCGTTCGTTGATGGCGGTTTCCCACGTTCGTGATTCCAGTGTTCGTTGATGGTTGTTCCCGTGTTCATTGGTGGTTGTTCCCGTGTTCATTGATGGTTGTTCCCGTGTTCATTGATGGTTGTTCCCGTGTTCACGATTCCCGCGTTTGTTGATGGTTGTTCCCGTGTTCGTTGATGGTGGTTCCCGTGTTCATGATTCCCGCGTTTGTTGATGATGGTTCCCGTGTTCATGATTCCAGTATTATTTGATGGTGGTTCCCGTGTTCATGATTCCAGTGTTCGTTGATGGTGGTTCCCGTGTTCATGATTCCCACGTTTGTTGATGGTGGTTCCTGTGTTCATTGATGGTGGTTCCCGTGTTCATGATTCCCGCGTTCGTTGATGGTTGTTCCCGTGTTCATGATTCCTGCGTTTGTTGATGGTGGTTCCCGTGTTCATTGATTGTGGTTCCCGTGTTCATTGATTCCCGTGTTCGTTGATGGTTGTTCCCGTGTTCATGATTCCCGCATTTGTTGATGGTGGTTCCCTTGTTCATTGATGGTGGTTCCCGTGTTCATGGTTCCCGCGTTTGTTGATGGTGGTTCCCATGTTCATTGATGGTGGTTCCCGTGTTCATGGTTCCCGCGTTTGTTGATGGTGGTTCCCATGTTCATGATTCCAGTATTCTTTGATGGTGGTTCCCGTGTTCATGATTCCTGCGTTTGTTGATTGTGGTTCCCGTGTTCATGATTCCCGCGTTTGATGGAGGTTCCCGTGTTCATGATTCCCGCGTTTGTTGATGGTTCCCACGTTCGTTGATGGTGGGACGTAGATGGCCTCTTTCATGCCTCTTGAGTACCAGTTGTCCTCTCTGTCCAAAATCTGACCTCCAAAGAACGTCCATTTTTTCCATACGATATCCTGACCTGTAGGATCCAGCCTCCTTTTGTTGAGGTGTCCCCCCCCCCCCCCCCCCCCATCCTCTCCCCCATCCCATCGTTTATCTTCCCTTGTGTTGGTCTTATGGATGTCCATCTTCTGTCTGTGTATTGCTGGGACGGAAGGACGTGGGGGTGAGAGGTTTGATGGGACGGAAGGACGTGGGGGTGAGAGGTTTGATGGGACGGAAGGACGTGGGGGTGTGAGTTTTGAGGAAGGGACGGAAGGACGTGGGGGTGAGAGGTTTGATGGGACGGAAGGACGTGGGGGTGTGAGGTTTGAGGAAGGGACGGAAGGACGAGAGGTTTGACGGGATGGAAGGACGCGGGGACGAGAGGTTTGCTGGGACGGAAGGACGCGGGGACGAGAGGTGGTTTGACGGGACGGAAGGACGCGGGGACGAGAGGTGGTTTGACGGGACGGAAGGACGCGGGGACGAGAGGTGGTTTGACGGGACGGAAGGACGCGGGGACGAGAGGTGGTTTGACGGGACGCGGGGACGAGAGGTTTGCTGGGACGGAAGGACGTGGGGGTGTGAGTTTTGAGGAAGGGACGGAAGGACGTGGGGGTGAGAGGTTTGATGGGACGGAAGGACGTGGGGGTGTGAGTTTTGAGGAAGGGACGGAAGGACGTGGGGGTGAGAGGTTTGATGGGACGGAAGGACGTGGGGGTGTGAGGTTTGAGGAAGGGACGGAAGGACGAGAGGTTTGCTGGGACGGAAGGACGCGGGGACGAGAGGTGGTTTGACGGGACGGAAGGACGCGGGGACGAGAGGTGGTTTGACGGGACGGAAGGACGCGGGGACGAGAGGTGGTTTGACGGGACGGAAGGACGCGGGGACGAGAGGTGGTTTGACGGGACGCGGGGACGAGAGGTTTGCTGGGACGGAAGGACGCGGGGACGAGAGGTTTGCTGAGACGGAAGGACGGGGGGACGAGAGGTGGTTTGACGGGACGGAAGGACGCGGGGACGAGAGGTTTGCTGAGACGGAAGGACGGGGGGACGAGAGGTTTGCTCAGACGGAAGGACGGGGGGACGAGAGGTGGTTTGACGGGACGGAACGACGCGGGGACGAGAGGTGGTTTGACGGGACGCGGGGACGAGATGTTTGCTGGGACGGAAGGACGTGGGGGTGAGAGGCTTGAGGAAGGGACGGAAGGATGTGGGGGTGAGAGGCTTGAGGAAGGGACGGAAGGACGTGGGGGGGAGAGGCTTGAGGAAGGGACGGAAGGACATGGGGATGAGAGGTTTGCTGGGACGGAAGGACGTGGGGGTGAGAGGCTTGAGGAAGGGACGGAAGGACGTGGGGGTGAGAGGCTTGAGGAAGGGACGGAAGGACGTGGGGGTGAGAGGCTTGAGGAAGGGACGGAAGGACGTGGGGATGAGAGGTTTGCTGGGACGGAAGGACGTGGGGGTGAGAGGCTTGAGGAAGGGACGGAAGGATGTGGGGGTGAGAGGCTTGAGGAAGGGACGGAAGGACGTGGGGATGAGAGGTTTGCTGGGACGTAAGGACGTGGGGGTGAGAGGCTTGAGGAAGGGACGGAAGGACGTGGGGGTGAGAGGCTTGAGGAAGGGACGGAAGGACGTGGGGGTGAGAGGCTTGAGGAAGGGACGGAAGGACGTGGGGATGAGAGGTTTGCTGGGACGGAAGGACGTGGGGGTGAGAGGCTTGAGGAAGGGACGGAAGGACGTGGGGGTGAGAGGCTTGAGGAAGGGACGGAAGGACGTGGGGGTGAGAGTCTTGAGGAAGGGACGGAAGGACATGGGGATGAGAGGTTTGACCGGACGGAAGGACGTGGCGGTGAGAGGCTTGAGGAAGGGACAGAAGGACGTGGGGATGAGAGGTTTGACGGGACGGAAGGACGTGGGGGTGAGAGGCTTGAGGAAGGGACGGAAGGACGTGGGGATGAGAGGTTTGCTGGGACGGAAGGACGTGGGGGTGAGAGGCTTGAGGAAGGGACGGAAGGACGTGGGGGTGAGAGGCTTGAGGAAGGGACGGAAGGACGTGGGGGGGAGAGGCTTGCTGGGACGGAAGGACGTGGGGGTGAGAGGCTTGAGGAAGGGACGGAAGGACGTGGGGGGGAGAGACTTGAGGAAGGGACGGAAGGACGTGGGGGGGAGAGGCTTGAGGAAGGGACGGAAGGACATGGGGATGAGAGGTTTGCTGGGACGGAAGGACGTGGGGGTGAGAGGCTTGAGGAAGGGACGGAAGGACGTGGGGGTGAGAGGCTTGAGGAAGGGACGGAAGGACGTGGGGGTGAGAGGCTTGAGGAAGGGACGGAAGGACGTGGGGATGAGAGGTTTGCTGGGACGGAAGGACGTGGGGGTGAGAGGCTTGAGGAAGGGACGGAAGGACGTGGGGGTGAGAGGCTTGAGGAAGGGACGGAAGGACGTGGGGGTGAGAGGCTTGAGGAAGGGACGGAAGGACGTGGGGGTGAGAGTCTTGAGGAAGGGACGGAAGGACATGGGGATGAGAGGTTTGACCGGACGGAAGGACGTGGCGGTGAGAGGCTTGAGGAAGGGACAGAAGGACGTGGGGATGAGAGGTTTGACGGGACGGAAGGACGTGGGGGTGAGAGGCTTGAGGAAGGGACGGAAGGACGTGGGGATGAGAGGTTTGCTGGGACGGAAGGACGTGGGGGTGAGAGGCTTGAGGAAGGGACGGAAGGACGTGGGGGTGAGAGGCTTGAGGAAGGGACGGAAGGACGTGGGGGGGAGAGGCTTGCTGGGACGGAAGGACGTGGGGGTGAGAGGCTTGAGGAAGGGACGGAAGGACGTGGGGGGGAGAGACTTGAGGAAGGGACGGAAGGACGTGGGGGGGAGAGGCTTGAGGAAGGGACGGAAGGACATGGGGATGAGAGGTTTGCTGGGACGGAAGGACGTGGGGGTGAGAGGCTTGAGGAAGGGACGGAAGGACGTGGGGGTGAGAGGCTTGAGGAAGGGACGGAAGGACGTGGGGGTGAGAGGCTTGAGGAAGGGACGGAAGGACGTGGGGATGAGAGGTTTGCTGGGACGGAAGGACGTGGGGGTGAGAGGCTTGAGGAAGGGACGGAAGGACGTGGGGGTGAGAGGCTTGAGGAAGGGACGGAAGGACGTGGGGGTGAGAGGCTTGAGGAAGGGACGGAAGGACGTGGGGGTGAGAGTCTTGAGGAAGGGACGGAAGGACATGGGGATGAGAGGTTTGACCGGACGGAAGGACGTGGCGGTGAGAGGCTTGAGGAAGGGACAGAAGGACGTGGGGATGAGAGGTTTGACGGGACGGAAGGACGTGGGGGTGAGAGGCTTGAGGAAGGGACGGAAGGACGTGGGGATGAGAGGTTTGCTGGGACGGAAGGACGTGGGGGTGAGAGGCTTGAGGAAGGGACGGAAGGACGTGGGGGTGAGAGGCTTGAGGAAGGGACGGAAGGACGTGGGGGGGAGAGGCTTGCTGGGACGGAAGGACGTGGGGGTGAGAGGCTTGAGGAAGGGACGGAAGGACGTGGGGGGGAGAGGCTTGAGGAAGGGACGGAAGGACGTGGGGGGGAGAGGCTTGAGGAAGGGACGGAAGGACGTGGGGGGGGAGAGGCTTGAGGAAGGGACGGAAGGACGTGGGGGGGAGAGGCTTGAGGAAGGGACGGAAGGACGTGGGGGGGGAGAGGCTTGAGGAAGGGACGGAAGGACATGGGGATGAGAGGTTTGACGGGACGGAAGGACGTGGGGGTGAGAGGCTTGAGGAAGGGACGGAAGGACGTGGGGGTGAGAGGTTTGACGGGACGGAAGGACGTGGGGGTGAGAGGTTTGACGGGACGGAAGGACGTGGGGATGAGAGGTTTGACGGGACGGAAGGACGTGGGGGTGAGAGGTTTGACGGGACGGAAGGACGTGGGGGTGAGAGGCTTGAGGAGCCTGTAGAGGACTGCAAAGCGTGGGCTGTGGAGATGAAGTCTGTCGCCGGTCCACGGGCGCAATGTTAAAGCGTGACGCGTCTGTTCACTCGGCGTGTCGCCATCTTTTATACGTCACCTAAAAATCGGGTGTTAATGTGCGTTAGAATTCGTTAAAGTGTATATTTTCCCCCAAAAAATGTCGTTTTAAATAACGCGTGACATAAAACCATCGCGACACCCGCCATTTTATCCTCCAGGGCCTTAAAGAAAATACAACTGTGGCGGTTGGAAGTGGTTTTGTGCGTGTGGGGCGGAGGATGTCAGAATTGGCGCGGGAGGCAGGCGGTTACATGTGACTTTTCAGCAGAGCGGTTAGGATTTGGTTGGTTAACATATAGAAGGAGCGCCATCTGCTGGCTGGAAATGTAAATGAGCGATTGGCAGGATCGCACCTCTCCTGCCGCCATGAATATCGATCGATTAATACGTTTCCTCCATGTTTGCGTTCCGCGGCGTCTCACCTTCTCCCCTCCTCCTAGGCAAGCGCTGAGCGAGGTGACCGCGGCGCTCCGGGAACGCCTCCATCGCTGGCAGCAGATCGAGACTCTCTGCGGCTTCCAGATCGTCAACAACCCCGGAAATCCACGTCCTGATGACGTCGCTGAACATCGACCCCAGTCTGATGGGCGGGGCCCGGCCTGCCCCCACCCACTTTATCATGACCGATGACCTGGACGACCTTGATGAGGAGATTGTGTCCCCCATCAGCATGCAGTGTAAGTGCCATCGGCCCCTGCTGGGGGCCCCTGCCTGCGTGTGGAGAGTGGTGTGCTGCTACGGTGTGTAAAGGGCCGCTACGCGGAAAAGGTTTAGACGTGGCACTTCCCAGGCCGGGGGGGGGGGGGCCGGAAGTCAGTTGGGGGCCCACATTTATGGAAAACATTTTTTTTTTGCTCTTTTTGTTACATCTCCTGCAGCCTCTTTGCAGTCACTTCCTGCCTACATGCACCCGGCGTGGGTGTCCTGATGGTGGCAGCAATGAGCCGTGTCTGTGAAGTGTCAGTACGGCCTGTTGTAGTCTCCATCAGAAGGTCATGTGACGTGGGGTGTAGAGGGGGGTGTATAACGGGGGACCGTCTTCCTTCCCTTGGGGGGGGGGTTATATTGGGGAGGTTTGTAGTTGTCAGTTTTGTTGTCATTTGGGTGTGCCGGCCCTTTAATTCTGCGCTGGGCCCCCCCTTTGTTGCGCTGGGCGCCCCTCCTCCGTTGCGCTCCCTCCCCCTCCGTTGCGCTGGGCGCCCGCCCCCCCGTTGTGCTGGGTGTGTGTTGGGATCCGGGGTCACCGACGAGGAGCTCCAGAGGGTAAGTGTGGGGGTGGGACCGGTCCTCGTCAATCCACAGATTTGATTGGTTTTCCCCCACCTGCCGCCATGTTGTACCTTCTCCTGGCGTCCAATCCCGCCTCTAGTAGTCTCACTTCTCTGTACGGTCAGGTGGGCGGAGCCTGGAATGTCGTCGTGGAATGGGGGAGGGGGTGTGGAGCTCCGCCCAGAACTGAATTAGTGATAGGGAGACCATCTTGTCCCCGCCCCCCCGCCTCATTCTCCCCCCTCATTGGTTGAGACAGATGCCGCGTGGCTGATGGGACGCAGATACAGCGAGCGCCCCTCCACCTGCTCCGAAGACTCCGCCCTCTGGAAGTTTACGGGTTTGGCGGAATGTTTCTCACTTCCTGTCACATGGCTGGTAGATCTCCAACTGTCACTTCTCCGCTCTCTGACCCTTTCTGCCTTCACTGACAGCGCCCCCTGCTGGGCTGTCTGGGGGGGGTTCAGGGGTGATCAAATGGGTCTGCGTGGGGGGAGCCTGGGAGGGGACAGTTGGGGGGAGGGGGGGATGGCCAGGGGTTAATCGGATGGGTCTGGATGGAGGAGGGGGGGGTGGCCAGGGGCTAATTGGATGGGGGAGGGGGTGTGACCAGATGGGTCTGGATGGGGGAGGGGGTGTGACCAGATGGGTGGGGAGGGGGGGGGTGTCCAGGGTGTGACTAGATGGGGGAAGGGTGTCCAGGGGCTAATCAGATGGGTCTGGATGGCGGAGGGGGGTGGGTGTCCAGGGTGTGACCAGATGGGTCTGGATGGGGGAGGGGGAGGGGGGGGTGTCCAGGGTGTGATCAGGTAGTTCTAAGGAAGGGGGGGTCCTGGCGGGCTGTGGGGTCTTCGGAGTAAACCTACATTTCTGAGGGTCCTAGGGATGAGGTCAATGTATGAAGTCATCACATGACGTCATCAGGGGAAAGCCCATCACAGAACCGAAGAAGCTGCACATAGAATGAGAAGAGATCCACAGAGCTGCCATCAGAGGACGGGACCGCTGAAGTTGAGCAGCTAACCAATAGAGGGAGCCTTCCTCTTCTGTAACCAATGAGAGGAGCCTTCCTCTTCCGTAACCAGCAGGGGGAGCCTTCCTCTTCCGTAACCAATAGGAGGAGCCTTCCTCTTCCGTAACCAATAGGAGGAGCCTTCCTCTTCCGTCACCAGCAGGGGGAGCCTTCCTCTTCCGTAACCAATAGGGGGCGCCTTCCTCTTCCGTAACCAATAGGGGGCGCCTTCCTCTTCCGTCACCAATGAGGAGACGTCCAGCTCAGTTGTTGGGAAAAGTGGAGACTTGTACGTAACTTCAGCTGCTTGTATCTCTGATGGTTGTGACGTCCGGTAGGTGACGTCCAGTAGGTGACCTCTCCTCCTCATCTGCTCAGGTTCTGTACCACCTACTAATAAGACCTCTAGTGGTCCACCCTCCACACACCAATCACGTCTGTCCTCTGTAGGCGGTCCTGCTTCTTCTCTTCCAGGAATGGATAAAAACTTCTTCCAGCTCCGTAGACTTGTCCTCCAGAGTCTTGCATGGCTTGTTTACCTCGGCATGTTCACACAGTCTGGGCACACTGCATGCTGGGAGATGAGGGTAGACCACAAGATGAGGATGTCTCCTTGCTGCCGGTTCCTGCTGGGTTCTCCTGAACCTTCGAGGGGTAGAACCTCCTCCACTTCCATGTCCAGGAGAATCACCAGGAACACCCAGCAAGTTGATGGACTCATCGATGGGCCACTTCCACCATCTCATTGTGTCGTTGTTTCTCCACAGCACCCAACCTGGCCAGCCTGCGGCAGCGGCACGTGGACTCCGGGCATTCCACCATGGGATCGCAGAGGTTGGTAGAAGGTTACGTAGTGAGCCAGAGCGAAGCCACCCCACCGGCCATCCATTACCGGCCCAGCAAAGTCTCCCTTCACCGAATGCGCAGCCTCTCTCACGGACAGTCCTTCAGCTCTGATCACCACCCCTCCAGTTCTTCCAACCCTTCCCCGGCTCCAGGTCCCCCCTTCTCCGCTCCCCCTCCCCCTCCACCCGGATCCCATCCCGTCTACTATCACCACTCCACCACTTACTATCTGCAGATGGACTCTCTTCCTGACCTGCCCCCTCCAGACGTCACCTCCGGGATGCCTGCTCGCTCCCCCAGCGTTGGGTATTTCTGCATGCGTGTGCCTCCAAGTGTTCAATACTAACCTGAGCCTCATCCAGGGGCCCCCGCTTCCAGGAATGCTTGTGGTCCCTCCTGTTGGGGAATGCATGATGTGACGCCCCACAAATTTCCTTCTAACCTTCTGTAGATGTATACCAGCGTGACGGGGGAGTGGGAAGGCTATAGAATTATTCTGGGGGTCCTGAATCCTCTATATAGATCTTTACGTCACCGGCAGGAGGAAGGAGGTCCTGATTCCTCTATATAGATCCTATCACTAGAGGGGTCACCGGCAGGAGGAAGGAGGTCCTGATTCCTCTATATAGATCTATATATCACTAGAGGGGTCACCGGCAGGAGGAAGGAGGTCCTGATTCCTCTATATAGATCTATCACTAGAGGGGTCACCAGCAGGAGGAAGGAGGTCCCGATTCCTCTATATAGATCTTTATATCACTAGAGGGGTCACCGGCAGGAGGAAGGAGGTCCTGATTCCTCTATATAGATCCTATCACTAGAGGGGTCACCAGCAGGAGGAAGGAGGTCCCGATTCCTCTATATAGATCTTTATATCACTAGAGGGGTCACCGGCAGGAGGAAGGAGGTCCTGATTCCTCTATATAGATCCTATCACTAGAGGGGTCACCGGCAGGAGGAAGGAGGTCCTGATTCCTCTATATAGATCCTATCACTAGAGGGGTCACTGGCAGGAGGAAGGAGGTCCTGATTCCTCTATATAGATCTATCACTAGAGGGGTCACCGGCAGGAGGAAGGAGGTCCCGATTCCTCTATATAGATCTATCACTAGAGGGGTCACCGGCAGGAGGAAGGAGGTCCTGATTCCTCTATATAGATCTATCACTAGAGGGGTCACCGGCAGGAGGAAGGAGGTCCTGATTCCTCTATATAGATCCTATCACTAGAGGGGTCACCAGCAGGAGGAAGGAGGTCCCGATTCCTCTATATAGATCTTTATATCACTAGAGGGGTCACCGGCAGGAGGAAGGAGGTCCTGATTCCTCTATATAGATCCTATCACTAGAGGGGTCACCGGCAGGAGGAAGGAGGTCCTGATTCCTCTATATAGATCCTATCACTAGAGGGGTCACTGGCAGGAGGAAGGAGGTCCTGATTCCTCTATATAGATCTATCACTAGAGGGGTCACCGGCAGGAGGAAGGAGGTCCCGATTCCTCTATATAGATCTATCACTAGAGGGGTCACCGGCAGGAGGAAGGAGGTCCTGATTCCTCTATATAGATCTATCACTAGAGGGGTCACCGGCAGGAGGAAGGAGGTCCCGATTCCTCTATATAGATCTATCACTAGAGGGATCACCGGCAGGAGGAAGGAGGTCCCGATTCCTCTATATAGATCTATCACTAGAGGGGTCACCGGCAGGAGGAAGGAGGTCCTGATTCCTCTATATAGATCTATATATCACTAGAGGGGTCACCGGCAGGAGGAAGGAGGTCCCGATTCCTCTATATAGATCCTGTCACTAGAGGGGTCACTGGCAGGAGGAAGGAGGTCCCGATTCCTCTATATAGATCCTGTCACTAGAGGGGTCACCGGCAGGAGGAAGGAGGTCCCGATTCCTCTATATAGATCTAACACTAGAGGGGTCACCGGCAGGAGGAAGGAGGTCCCGATTCCTCTATATAGATCCTGTCACTAGAGGGGTCACCGGCAGGAGGAAGGAGGTCCCGATTCCTCTATATAGATCCTGTCACTAGAGGGGTCACCGGCAGGAGGAAGGAGGTCCCGATTCCTCTATATAGATCCTGTCACTAGAGGGGTCACCGGCAGGAGGAAGGAGGTCCCGATTCCTCTATATAGATCCTGTCACTAGAGGGGTCACCGGCAGGAGGAAGGAGGTCCCGATTCCTCTATATAGATCCTGTCACTAGAGGGGTCACTGGCAGGAGGAAGGAGGTCCCGATTCCTCTATATAGATCTATCACTAGAGGGGTCACCGGCAGGAGGAAGGAGGTCCTGATTCCTCTATATAGATCCTATCACTAGAGGGGTCACCGGCAGGAGGAAGGAGGTCCTGATTCCTCTATATAGATCTATCACTAGAGGGGTCACCGGCAGGAGGAAGGAGGTCCCGATTCCTCTATATAGATCTAACACTAGAGGGGTCACCGGCAGGAGGAAGGAGGTCCCGATTCCTCTATATAGATCCTGTCACTAGAGGGGTCACCGGCAGGAGGAAGGAGGTCCCGATTCCTCTATATAGATCCTGTCACTAGAGGGGTCACCGGCAGGAGGAAGGAGGTCCCGATTCCTCTATATAGATCCTGTCACTAGAGGGGTCACTGGCAGGAGGAAGGAGGTCCCGATTCCTCTATATAGATCTATCACTAGAGGGGTCACCGGCAGGAGGAAGGAGGTCCCGATTCCTCTATATAGATCTATCACTAGAGGGGTCACCGGCAGGAGGAAGGAGGTCCCGATTCCTCTATATAGATCCTATCACTAGAGGGGTCACCGGCGGGAGGAAGGAGGTCCTGATTCCTCTATATAGATCTATCACTAGAGGGGTCACCGGCGGGAGGAAGGAGGTCCTGATTCCTCTATATAGATCTATCACTAGAGGGGTCACCGGCGGGAGGAAGGAGGTCCCGATTCCTCTATATAGATCCTGTCACTAGAGGGGTCACCGGCAGGAGGAAGGAGGTCCCGATTCCTCTATATAGATCCTGTCACTAGAGGGGTCACCGGCAGGAGGAAGGAGGTCCCGATTCCTCTATATAGATCCTGTCACTAGAGGGGTCACCGGCAGGAGGAAGGAGGTCCCGATTCCTCTATATAGATCCTGTCACTAGAGGGGTCACCGGCAGGAGGAAGGAGGTCCCGATTCCTCTATATGGATCCTGTCACTAGAGGGGTCACCGGCAGGAGGAAGGAGGTCCCGATTCCTCTATATAGATCCTGTCACTAGAGGGGTCACCGGCAGGAGGAAGGAGGTCCCGATTCCTCTATATAGATCTATCACTAGAGGGGTCACCGGCAGGAGGAAGGAGGTCCCGATTCCTCTATATAGATCCTGTCACTAGAGGGGTCACCGGCAGGAGGAAGGAGGTCCCGATTCCTCTATATAGATCCTGTCACTAGAGGGGTCACCGGCAGGAGGAAGGAGGTCCCGATTCCTCTATATAGATCTAACACTAGAGGGGTCACCGGCAGGAGGAAGGAGGTCCCGATTCCTCTATATAGATCCTGTCACTAGAGGGGTCACCGGCAGGAGGAAGGAGGTCCCGATTCCTCTATATAGATCCTGTCACTAGAGGGGTCACCGGCAGGAGGAAGGAGGTCCCGATTCCTCTATATAGATCCTGTCACTAGAGGGGTCACCGGCAGGAGGAAGGAGGTCCCGATTCCTCTATATAGATCCTGTCACTAGAGGGGTCACCGGCAGGAGGAAGGAGGTCCCGATTCCTCTATATAGATCCTGTCACTAGAGGGGTCACTGGCAGGAGGAAGGAGGTCCCGATTCCTCTATATAGATCTATCACTAGAGGGGTCACCGGCAGGAGGAAGGAGGTCCTGATTCCTCTATATAGATCCTATCACTAGAGGGGTCACCGGCAGGAGGAAGGAGGTCCTGATTCCTCTATATAGATCCTGTCACTAGAGGGGTCACCGGCAGGAGGAAGGAGGTCCCGATTCCTCTATATAGATCCTGTCACTAGAGGGGTCACTGGCAGGAGGAAGGAGGTCCCGATTCCTCTATATAGATCTATCACTAGAGGGGTCACCGGCAGGAGGAAGGAGGTCCTGATTCCTCTATATAGATCCTATCACTAGAGGGGTCACCGGCAGGAGGAAGGAGGTCCTGATTCCTCTATATAGATCTATCACTAGAGGGGTCACCGGCAGGAGGAAGGAGGTCCCGATTCCTCTATATAGATCTAACACTAGAGGGGTCACCGGCAGGAGGAAGGAGGTCCCGATTCCTCTATATAGATCCTGTCACTAGAGGGGTCACCGGCAGGAGGAAGGAGGTCCCGATTCCTCTATATAGATCCTGTCACTAGAGGGGTCACCGGCAGGAGGAAGGAGGTCCCGATTCCTCTATATAGATCCTGTCACTAGAGGGGTCACTGGCAGGAGGAAGGAGGTCCCGATTCCTCTATATAGATCTATCACTAGAGGGGTCACCGGCAGGAGGAAGGAGGTCCCGATTCCTCTATATAGATCTATCACTAGAGGGGTCACCGGCGGGAGGAAGGAGGTCCTGATTCCTCTATATAGATCCTATCACTAGAGGGGTCACCGGCGGGAGGAAGGAGGTCCTGATTCCTCTATATAGATCTATCACTAGAGGGGTCACCGGCAGGAGGAAGGAGGTCCTGATTCCTCTATATAGATCTATCACTAGAGGGGTCACCGGCGGGAGGAAGGAGGTCCCGATTCCTCTATATAGATCCTGTCACTAGAGGGGTCACCGGCAGGAGGAAGGAGGTCCCGATTCCTCTATATAGATCCTGTCACTAGAGGGGTCACCGGCAGGAGGAAGGAGGTCCCGATTCCTCTATATAGATCCTGTCACTAGAGGGGTCACCGGCAGGAGGAAGGAGGTCCCGATTCCTCTATATAGATCCTGTCACTAGAGGGGTCACCGGCAGGAGGAAGGAGGTCCCGATTCCTCTATATAGATCCTGTCACTAGAGGGGTCACCGGCAGGAGGAAGGAGGTCCCGATTCCTCTATATAGATCCTGTCACTAGAGGGGTCACCGGCAGGAGGAAGGAGGTCCCGATTCCTCTATATAGATCCTGTCACTAGAGGGGTCACCGGCAGGAGGAAGGAGGTCCCGATTCCTCTATATAGATCTATCACTAGAGGGGTCACCGGCAGGAGGAAGGAGGTCCCGATTCCTCTATATAGATCCTGTCACTAGAGGGGTCACCGGCAGGAGGAAGGAGGTCCCGATTCCTCTATATAGATCCAATCACTAGAGGGGTCCCCGGGGGGAGGAAGGAGGTCCCGATTCCTCTATATAGATCCTATCACTAGAGGGGTCACCGGCAGGAGGAAGGAGGTCCCGATTCCTCTATATAGATCCAATCACTAGAGGGGTCACCGGCAGGAGGAAGGAGGTCCCGATTCCTCTATATAGATCCTATCACTAGAGGGGTCACCGGCAGGAGGAAGGAGGTCCCGATTCCTCTATATAGATCCTGTCACTAGAGGGGTCACCGGCAGAAGGAAGGAGGTCCCGATTCCTCTATATAGATCTATCACTAGAGGGGTCACCGGCAGGAGGAAGGAGGTCCCGATTCCTCTATATAGATCCTATCACTAGAGGGGTCACCGGCAGGAGGAAGGAGGTCATCTGTCCCGTGTCTTTGTGGCACCTCAAGGACCTCCCTTGTGGAACTGACTTCACATCTTGGAATTCACATGGAAATGTTGGGGGTGGGGAGGGCCTACACATGGGTTTTGCAGTCTGCTGATTGGCTCTTTGCTGGGTTCCTCCCCCCCAGGAGGGTCAGCACATAGTTTTTGTGGGTTTCCTCTAATCTACTAATAATCCCAAGTGCTCTGAGTGTCATTTTGTGCATTTTTCTATCTAGTATTGTACAGTCTGAGTGCTCGGGGGGGGTGGAAGGGTTAATAGAGGTGACATGGAGGGTGTCAAGGCTGCATGGAGGGTGTCCAGGCGGGTCTGGGTGCGTGCAGAACACGGAGCCCGCAGACAGAGTGCAGAGAGTCCCCCGCCAAGGTCACCGCCGTATCCATTTCATACTAAACATGGTCAACGCCAGAGCCGACCTCCGAGATCCCATCCCCCGGAATCCCTTCCCGGGATGACGTGAGGCCGATGTGGGTGGAGGGGGGTGTGAGAGGGTGCAGGGTCTGACAATGACCCCCTTCTGGGTGATGGGCGGAGTCATTCCCGGATTCCCCAGATGCTAAAGCCACTCTCATTACTTCTACACACGGCTCCACCAATGAGAGGAAGACTCTGAGAACCCATCAGATCCCAATGGGGAGGAGTCTCCTGCTGGATCTCTATACTGACATGGACGGGGGATGGGTGAGGAACGTAAGGACCCCCCCATCATTTGATTTTCGGGGTGTCTGTGAATTCAGTCCTCTGTAGGTCGATCATTCCCATCAAAGTGAAGGAATGATGCAGCAGGAGAGTCATGTTGGTGAAATGTCATTGCAGCAACTCAGAATGGCCCTCAGTAGTCTGTGTGGCCCCCACGTGCTTGTATGCATGCCTGGCAACATCGGGGGAGGGTCCTAATGAGACCACGGATGGTGTCCTGGGGGATTTCCTCCCAGATCTGGACCAGGACATCACTGAGCTCCTGGACAGTCTGAGGTGCAACCTGGGGGCGTCGGATGGACCGAAACATGACATCCCAGAGGGGTTCTATTGGATTTAGGTCAGGTGAGTGTGGGGGCCATTCAGTGGTATCAATTCCTTCATCCTCCAGGAACTGCCTGCATACTCTCCCCACATGAGGCCGGGCATTGTCTGCACCAGGAGGAACCCAGGACCCGCCGCACCAGGAGGACCCCGGGACCCACCGATCCAGGAGGAGCCCGAGACCCACCGCACCAGGAGGAACCCTGGACCCACTTCACCAGCTTAGGGTCTTGCAATGGGTCCAAGGATTTCATCCTGAGATCTAATGGCAGTCAGGGGGCCATTGTCTAGCCTGTAGAGGTCTGTGTGTCCCACCATGGATATGCCCCCCCAGACCATCACTGACCCACCACCAGAACGGTCATGCTGAACCATGTTACAGGCAGCAGAACGTTCTCCACGGCTTCTCCAGACCCTTCACGTGTCACATGTGCTCAGGGGGAACCTGCTCTCATCTGTGAAAAGCACAGGGTGCCAGTGGTGGACCTGCCAATTCTGGGGTTCAATGGCAAATGCCAATCCAGCTCTATGGTGCCGGGCAGTGAGCACAGGGCCCACTAGAGGACGTCGGGCCCTCAGGCCACCTTTATGAAGTCTGTTTCTGATTGGTCAGAGACATTCACACCAGTGGCCTGCTGGAGGTCATTTTGTAGGGCTCTGGCAGGGCTCCTCCTGTTCCTCCTCCACAAAGGAGCAGATACCGGTCCTGCTGATGGGTGAAGGACCTTCTATGGCCCTGTCCAGCCCTCCTAGAGGAACTGCTTGTCTCCTGGAATCTCCTCCATGCTCTTGTCTCCTGGAATCTCCTCCGTGCTCTTGTCTCCTGGAATCTCCTCCGTGCTCTTGTCTCCCGGAATCTCCTCCGTGCTCATGTCTCCCGGAACCTCCTCCTCCGTGCTCCTGTCTCCGGGAATCTCCTCCATGCTCTCGTCTCCCGGAACCTCCTCCGTGCTCTCGTCTCCCGGAACCTCCTCCGTGCTCTGGTCTCCCGGATCCTCCTCTGTGCTCTTGTCTCCTGGAATCTCCTCCGTGCTCTTGTCTCCCGGAATCTCCTCCGTGCTCATGTCTCCCGGTACCTCCTCCTCCGTGCTCCTGTCTCCGGGAATCTCCTCCGTGCTCTCGTCTCCTGGAATCTCCTCCGTGCTCTCGTCTCCCGGAACCTCCTCCGTGCTCTCGTCTCCCGGAATCTCCTCCGTGCTCTTGTCTCCTGGAACCTCCTCCGTGCTCTTGAGACTGTGCTGGGAGACACAGCAAACCTTCTGGCAATGGCAGGTATTGATGTGCCATCCTGGAGGAGTTGGACTGCCTGTGTGACCTCTGTAGGGTCCAGGTATGGCCTCATGCTACCAGTAGTGACACTGACCCGAGCCAAATGCAGAACCAGTGAGAGAGTCAGGGAAGATGAGGAGGGAAAAATGTCAGTGGCCTCCACCTGTAACACCATTCCTGTTTTGGGGGTTGTCTCATTGCTGCCCATCTAGTGCTCCTGTTGGTGATTTCATGAACACCAAAGCAGCTGAAACTGATTACCATCCCCCTCTGCGACTTCCCTGACCAGATCCATATCCCAGGAGAGAGAATGGACTTCATGCGACTCGTCCTGTCAGTTTTTGGAGCCGTGTATTACATTCAACCTGGAAGATGCCGTTCTCCATCCTCAATTCTGCACCAGAGGAGCTTGCACTCTAATACCCCCCCTCTCCTCCCCCCAGATGTTTATGGCGCTGACATAGTCTGTAGCAGGTGGTTGGGGTGTCGGTGTGCGGTTTGCACGCGGTTGGGCGGGGTGCACGTTGCAGTGCGGTTGGCACACAGGAAGTGTCTGTTTCCTGCTCCGGGGACAAGATGCCGAATCATTAACCCTCTCACTGCCGGTCCCTCTGTGCTAGAGACAACCCAAATGTCGGCCTACCAGCAGCTACAGGTCCCCACAAGGTACGCTGGGAGTTGTAGTACCTTGGCTAGAGAAGTCTTCATCACAGGTGCTGAGGCCCCTCCATTGTTTTGAGTGAAGGAAGTAAGACGCCCTTCCCCCTCCCCCCCCCCTCACTGCCAGCAGCATTTCAACATCGACTTTTTGCAATCAGAGACGACTACAAAGGTCACCATCAACAGGGAGGAATATTCCTCGAACGCAAAGCGTGTTTTATTCTATTGCCTGTACACTGCCATGTGTCTCTGCCCACCTTGGAGGCTGAGAATTACCTTCCTTCCCTCTTCATGCCTCAGCCAGGGTATGATTGACCATAACGATCCTCGTGGGCGGTGCCTGTAGCTATTGGACAATATCCAAGGTGGCAGAGGTAGACCCTGAGCCTCAGAATATACAAATGATGGATTTGTCCTGGTTCTATTATCTATAATGACCCTCATGGGCGGTGCCTGTAGTTATTGGGCAATATCCATGGTGGCAGAGTTGGACCCTGAGCCTCAGAACCTGGACTAATCCATCATTTGTATATTCTATTATCTATAATGACCCTCATGGGCGGTGCCTGTAGTTATTGGGCAATATCCATGGTGGCAGAGTTAGACCCTGAGCCTCAGAACCAGGACAAATCCATCATTTGTATATTCTGAGGCTCAGGATCTATTGTCTATAATGACCCTCATGGGCGGTGCCTGTAGTTATTGGGCAGTATCCATGGTGGCAGAGTTAGACCCTGAGCCTCAGAACCAGGACAAATCCATCATTTGTATATCCTATTGTCTATAATGATCCTCATGGGCGGTGCCTGTAGTTATTGGGCAGTATCCATGGTGGCAGAGTTAGACCCTGAGCCTCAGAACCAGGACAAATCCATCATTTGTATATTCTGAGGCTCAGGATCTATTGTCTATAATGACCCTCATGGGCGGTGCCTGTAGTTATTGGGCAATATCCATGGTGGCAGAGTTAGACCCTGAGCCTCAGAACCTGGACTAATCCATCATTTGTATATTCTATTATCTATAATGACCCTCATGGGTGGTGCCTGTAGTTATTGGGCAATATCCATGGTGGCAGAGTTAGACCCTGAGCCTCAGAACCAGGACAAATCCATCATTTGTATATTCTGAGGCTCAGGATCTATTGTCTATAATGACCCTCATGGGCGGTGCCTGTAGTTATTGGGCAATATCCATGGTGGCAGAGTTAGACCCTGAGCCTCAGAACCTGGACTAATCCATCATTTGTATATTCTATTATCTATAATGACCCTCATGGGTGGTGCCTGTAGTTATTGGGCAATATCCATGGTGGCAGAGTTAGACCCTGAGCCTCAGAACCAGGACAAATCCATCATTTGTATATCCTATTGTCTATAATGATCCTCATGGGCGGTGCCTGTAGCTCTTGGGCAGTATCCATGGTGTCAGTTAGATCAGGGTAGACCCCAAGCTTCAGAATATACAAATTTATGATTAATTTTTCCTGGTTCTATTGTCTCTAACAGGGGTCTCCAAACTGTGGCCCTCCAGCTGTTGAAGTACTACAAGTCCCACCATGCCTCTGCCTGTGGGAGTCTTGCCTGTGGTTGTCAGTCTGTCCTCATGAGACTTGCAGTTCAACACCTGTAGGGCCATAGTTTGGAGACCCCTGGTCTAATAATGATCCTCGTGGGTGGTACCTGTAGCTCTTGGGCTGTATCCATGGTGGCAGTTAGAGCAGGGTAGACCCCGAGCCTCAGAAAATACAAATTATGATGGATTTGTTCTGGTTTTGTTCATAATGATCCTTGTGGGCGGTGCCTGTAGCTCTTGGGCAGTATCCATGGTGGTAGAGGTAAACCCAAGCCTAAGAATATACAAATTATGGGTTTGATGTCTATAATGATCCTCGTGGGCGGTGCCTGTAGCTCGTGGGCTGTATCCATGGTGGCAGTTAGAGCAGGGTAGACTCAGAGTATACAAATTATGGATTTGTCCCGGTTATGTCTCCCTCCTGTGTCCACCCCTGGACATTTTGTTTTTACCCTCCTACACCCACCATCCCCCGTATCTATTGCAGTTACCAGTTTTGGTGGTTCATGTTCTCCTTCTAACCTTCTCTTTTGTTTCATTCAAGGGACTTGAGTCACTCAGACTCCGATTCTTCTCTGCCATACATGAGCGAGCTGCGGCACAGCAAAATCCCCAGCGGGAAAGTGACCCAGAAGGCCCTGGAGGAGCTGCCAACCAGCAGCCAAACGCCCAATGGCGGCAACCGCCACCTGGAGCTATCTAACTTGGGCACCCTCCAACAGAGACTGTCCGAGAGCCCTCAGCTGGAGAAGAAGCTGATGGAGAAATCTGCCAGCTTAGGGGAGATCAGTATGGTTGGAACCGTCCAGTCCCACTCTGACTCGTCGAGGTCCCACAGCCCCAGCTCCACCGAGGCCGAAACGCCCTCCCCCGGCACAGAATCCAAACACAACCACAAGAGCACGCGCATCCCTCAGCTGGCGGGTAAAAAGAATCTAACGGAGGATGACAGCGGGTCAACCGGAGAAGAGAACGACCCAAGTTCCAGCAAGAAGAAGCTGACTCTCAACATCTTCAAGAAGCCAAAGAAATAACGGATGCGGTTTGTCCTTGAAGAGCAGAGGAACACAACAGGGTGGAGAGAGGTTTCCATTTGGCACGGTCACCCTCTCGGCTGGAAGATGGTAGAGGAAGCTATGGGGTGGAAGCCAGGACCTTCTATTGTCCTCCCCTTGCCCTACTAGAACCTTGCACGTACAATCAGTAAACAGATGGGGGTTCAGGCTGTTCAACCTCGGCTTCGTTTTGGGGCTCCTGGCTGACCAACGATTCCCCCCGCTTCGCCCTCAGTAAATCCTTGCTTTGCTATGCATGGCTTTCGGGAAGTCTTTGCTTCCTTCGCCAAAAAAAAAGAGAAACCCCATACAAGGGCATTTGGTAGATTTGTACTCGGGACGTGGGTCATTGAGCTTTATTTTGTGGGGAATGGGCTGGAATGTCCTTTTATTTTATCTGTTTTATTTTTCCGTATTCTTTGCTTTGGATGGGCATGCCTTTAAAACAAGAAAAGAATAAAAACAATAAAATACTATTTATTAACATGTCTGGTGATGCCGAATCATTGGTGGAAGGGTGGCTTCGTCCAAATGCTTTGCTAGATTGCGGTCTAGAAAATCTGCCATCTAGAGGTTCCCTTCAAATCAATCCAGAAGGCCCCTTCAGGTCAACCCCAGAAGGCCCCTTCAGGTCAACCCCAGAAGGCCCCCTTCAGGTCAACCCCAGAAGGCCCCCTTCAGGTCAACCCCAGAAGGCCCCCTTCAGGTCAACCCCAGAAGGCCCCCTTCAGGTCAACCCCAGAAGGCCCCCTTCAGGTCAACCCCAGAAGGCCCCCTTCAGGTCAACCCCAGAAGGCCCCCTTCAGGTCAACCCCAGAAGGCCCCCTTCAGGTCAACCCCAGAAGGCCCCCTTCAGGTCAACCCCAGAAGGCCCCCTTCAGGTCAACCCCAGAAGGCCCCTTCAAATCAAACTGAAAACATTCAGAGGGCCCCTGTGATCATTTCCAGTTTGATTTGAAGGGGCCCTCTGGTAATGATCACAGGGGGCCTCTGAATGTTTTCAGAGGGCCTCTTCAAGTCATTCCGATAACATCCAGAGGGCCATAACAAATAACTCAGGAGGTAACATCCAGAGATGCTTCCTAGAGGTGACACCCCTACCCCTTTAGTCTTCTTGGGGTTTATTGACCTTGTGGAGAGAAGCTAGGGGCACAAGGTACCCAACAGAGATGGTTGGTGGCCCTATATTTTTCAGTAGCAGCCTATGGATGACAGTAGATCTTTTGAGGAATCTAGGGCCACCAACAGAAGTACCTTAAAGGATCTATAGTTATCGAGAGTCTGCTACCAACAGACTCTCAATGACTATAGATCCTTTTATGTACCTCCCTTTTTTTTTTTTTTAATCCCTAGATTCTTCATTAGTAGCCTCCCAATGGCAAAAGATCCTTTATATACAGTATCTCTGTTGGTGGACCTATGTCTCTGGGAGGCTACTAATTAAGAATTTAGGTCCACCAAACTTGAAAGATCCTTTAGATACCTCTAGTGGTGGACCTAGATTCTTCAATAGCAGCCTCTCGATGACTAACAGAGGTACATAAAGGATCTATAGTCTTCGAAAGGCTGCAACTGAGGAATTTAGGGCCACCAACAGAAGTACCTTAATGGATCTATAGTCATTGAGAGGCTGCAACTGAGGAATCTAGGGCCACCAACAGAAGTACCTTAGTCGCAACCTCTCAAAGACTATAGATCCTTTTATATACCTCTGTTGGGGGCCCTAGATTCCTCAGTTGCAGCCTCTCAATGATTATAGATCCTTTGAGGAATCTAGGACCACCAACAGAAGTACCTTAAAGGATCTATAATCATTGAGAGGCTGCAACTGAGGAATCTAGGGCCCCCAACAGAGGTATATAAAAGGATCTATAGTCTTTGAGAGGTTGCGACTAAGGTACTTCTGTTGGTGGCCCTAGATTCCTCAGTCACAGCCTCTCAATGACTATAGATCCATTAAGGAATCTTGGGCCACCAACAGAAGTACCTTTTAAAGGATCTATAGTCATCGAGAGTCTATTGGTAGCCCTAGATTCCTCAGTAGCAGCCTCTCGATGACTATAGATCCTTTATGTACCTCTGTTAGTAGTCATCGAGAGGCTGCTATTGAAGAATCTAGGTCCACCACCAGAGATGGTCAGTGAGAGGCTCTCAATGATTAGATTCCTTAATTAGTAGCCTCCCAAACACTAAAGATCCTTTAGGTACCTCTGCTGGTGGCCCTTGATTCTTCATTAGCAGCCTCCCGATGACAATAGATCCTTTATGTACCTCTGTTGGTAGCTATAGATTCCTCAGTAGCAGCCTCTTGATGACTATAGATCCAGCACAGTTACATAAAGGATCTATTGGCATCGAGAGGCTGCTACTGAAGAATCTAGGTCCACCACCAGAGGTACATAAAGGATCTTTGGTGGTGGACCTAAATTCTTAATTAGTAGCCTCCCAAACACTAGAGATAGTGAGAGGCTTTCGAAGATTAGATTCCTTATGTACTGGTTTGTGTTGGCCCTAGATTCTTCAGTAGCAGTCCCTCGATGATTATAGATCCTTTATGTACCGTTTTAGTTAGCGCTAGATTCTTCATTAGTAGCCTCCCAATGGCCAAAGATCCTTCATATATCTCTGTTGTGGAATGTAAATTTCTCATTAGTAGCCTCCCAGAGATATATGAAGGTTCTTTGGCCATTGGGAGGCTACTAATGAAGAATCTAGGGCCAACACAAACCGGTACATTAGGAATCTAATCTTCGAAAGCCTCTCACTGACCATCTCTGGTGGTGGACCTAAATTCTTATGTACCGGTTTGTGTTGGCCTTAGATTCTTCATTAGTAGCCTCCCAATGGCCAAAGAACCTTCATATATCTCTGGGAGGCTACTAATGAGAAATTTACATTCCACAACAGAGATATATGAAGGATCTTTGGCCATCGGGAGGCTACTAATGAAGAATCTAGGGCTAACTAAAAAAAAGGTACATAAAGGATCTATAATCACCGAGGGACTGCTACTGAAGAATCTAGGACCACCAACAGAAGTACTTAAAGAATCTCTCATCATTAGTAGGTAGCTACTGAGGAATCTTGGACCACCACCAGAGGTACCTAAAGCATCTATAGTGTTATGGAGGTTACTAAAGAAGAATTTATGTCCACCAACAAACACTATAGATCCTATTAGGTACCTCTGGTGGTGGCTTTAGATTCTTCATTAGCAGGCCTTCAATAGGAAGTGTTCCTCTGACCCCCTGTACCATAATGCGCTGAGTAATGAGGCAGACAAGGCGTCTGTCCATCCAGCAGAAGGTTCTGGGTGCTCTCACACATAGCCGTCTCCTCTGAAGATGCTTCAACAGGCGGCCATCTTCCACATTCTCAGGTCTTAATGCATGTCAGCCTAAATGACTTGCTATAGCTTGTGCCCGTGACTGAGGCCAGGCCCCAATAAGTGACCTCTTCTCCAGGACTGGGAGGAAAGACATTTCTAGAAGGTTGCTCCGAATATTTGTTTCCTCTCATCTCCGTTCACACCACTGGAATCAAATCCTCCGTGATTGTCCAAGACATAAATGTTCCGACTTCTCGTAACTTCTCACCGTGGAGACGTAGAAACTGCTGAAGAAGAATTCATCAAAGTCCTGAGCTCAGGAGAAACCCAGCAAACCCGGAACTTGGAAACAAAACTCAGACTAGAGCCAACACTGCATGTAACCAGAGGACCCATGTTTGTAAAACCAGGCGATGGTCACCATGTTATTGGCTGTGCGATGGGCACATGATGGTCACCATGTTATTGGCTGTGCGATGGGCACATGATGGTCACCATGTTATTGGCTGTGCGATGGTCACATGATGGTCACCATGTTATTGGCTGTGCGATGGTCACATGATGGTCACCATGTTATTGGCTGTGCCATGGTCACATGATGGTCACCATGTTATTGGCTGTGCGATGGGCACATGATGGTCACCATGTTATTGGCTGTGCGATGGGCACATGATGGTCACCATGTTATTGGCTGTGCGATGGGCACATGATGGTCACCATGTTATTGGCTGTGCGATGGGCACATGATGGTCACCATGTTATTGGCTGAGCGATGGTCACCATGTTATTGGCTGAGCGATGGTCACATGATGGTCACCATGTTATTGGCTGAGTGATGGTCACATGATGGTCACCATGTTATTGGCTGTGTGATGGTCACATGATGGTCACCATGTTATTGGCTGTGCGATGGGCACATGATGGTCACCATGTTATTGGCTGTGCGATGGGCACATGATGGTCACCATGTTATTGGCTGAGCGATGGTCACATGATGGTCACCATGTTATTGGCTGAGTGATGGTCACATGATGGTCACCATGTTATTGGCTGTGCGATGGTCACATGATGGTCACCATGTTATTGGCTGAGCGATGGTCACATGATGGTCACCATGTTATTGGCTGTGCCATGGTCACATGATGGTCACCATGTTATTGGCTGTGCCATGGTCACATGATGGTCACCATGTTATTGGCTGTGCGATGGTCACCATGTTATTGGCTGAGCGATGGTCACCATGTTATTGGCTGAGCGATGGTCACATGATGGTCACCATGTTATTGGCTGAGCGATGGTCACATGATGGTCACCATGTTATTGGCTGTGCCATGGTCACATGATGGTCACCATGTTATTGGCTGTGCGATGGTCACCATGTTATTGGCTGAGCGATGGTCACCATGTTATTGGCTGAGCGATGGTCACATGATGGTCACCATGTTATTGGCTGAGCGATGGTCACATGATGGTCACCATGTTATTGGCTGTATGATGGTCACCATGTTATTGGCTGAGCGATGGTCACATGATGGTCACCATGTTATTGGCTGTGCCATGGTCACATGATGGTCACCATGTTATTGGCTGTGCGATGGTCACATGATGGTCACCATGTTATTGGCTGAGCGATGGTCACATGATGGTCACCATGTTATTGGCTGTGCGATGGTCACATGATGGTCACCATGTTATTGGCTGTGCGATGGTCACATGATGGTCACCATGTTATTGGCTGAGCGATGGTCACATGATGGTCACCATGTTATTGGCTGTGCCATGGTCACATGATGGTCACCATGTTATTGGCTGTGCGATGGTCACATGATGGTCACCATGTTATTGGCATTGATTAATGAAGAGGTCATGGTGATCTCTAGGGGTCTTCAGTCTTTGACTTTCTCCTGGCCCATGTCCCCCATTTCCAAGAGTATCCACAGTCTCTGTCCACTTATAAGTGCATGTGCCGTGGTCCCTGACAGCATTCTGTAGCATTGTTATTATTCACTGAATATTATGTGTGGCCCTTTGGTGATGCCATGGACCACACTTGAAGGCCCCTTATATCGAGAAAGTTGACCGTCACTGTCCTACAGGGACTACATAGAATGTCACACAAGGATGCTCTCACTCCGTGGTTGACCCTCCCACAGCAGAGCCAAATTTCCTCCAGTCCTCTCCTAAAGTGATCCGGGAACACTCCGGACTGAAAGAACCAGAAAACCCGGCACACCAAACCACACCCATCACCAGATCTATGGAATCCGGTACAAGAAGTCCTTTCCCTGATAAGGAGACCTGAACACACCGCTGATGTCCTGAAATGTGCTTCCTTGTCCAGGAGCCTGTCCTTCATCCAATCAGGAAGGAGACGCCTCTAGGGACCCCAGATAAGGGAAGCAACTACAATAGGATGAATGTGGATAGGAGATCCCCTCGGAGAACCTGTGTCTTCCCCCCCCCCCCCCCCCCCCCCGTGTCTCCTCTGGGTGACACCTATGCTCCCATATTCTCTTCATTAACCTTTGTGCCCCCCCATGTGACCTTCGTTAACCTGTATTACTCCCCTGTCCCCTCAGATAACCTGCGTCCCCGGTGTCCCCTCGGATAACCTGCGTCCCCGGTGTCCCCTCGGATAACCTGCGTCCCCGGTGTCCCCTCAGATAACCCTGCATCCCTGGTGTCCCCTCAGATAACCTGCGTCCCCGGTGTCCCCTCGGATAACCTGCATCCCTGGTGTCCCCGGTGTCACCTCGGATAACCTGCGTCCCTGGTGTCCCCAGTGTCACCTCGGATAACCTGCGTCCCTGGTGTCCCCTCAGATAACCCTGCATCCCTGGTGTCCCCTCAGATAACCCTGCATCCCTGGTGTCCCCTCAGATAACCTGCGTCCCCGGTGTCCCCTCGGATAACCTGCGTCCCTGGTGTCCCCTCAGATAACCCTGCATCCCTGGTGTCCCCTCAGATCACCTGCGTCCCTGGTGTCCCCTCAGATAACCCTGCATCCCTGGTGTCCCCTGAGATAACCTGCGTCCCTGGTGTTCCCGGTGTCCCCTGAGATAACCTGCGTCCCTGGTGTCTCCAGTGTCCTCTCAGATAACCTGTGTGGCCTACCCATGTACCAGCACTTGGGGCCATCAGACTGCCCCCTCCCCCACCTTCAGTACAAAACTCTCTGGATTTGGTAAATAGGTAAAATGGTTTTATTGTCATTTCCAGGAAAGTGTCACCATGGTGCCGTCATGTCCGATCCGAAGGTCTATGGAGAAGCTCAGACATCAGCTCTATGTTTCTCCCGCCTCCTCTTCACTGCTCTGCTGACAACAGGACAGTTCAGGTTGGCATGTGAAGCCCAGATTCCAGAGCCCACGTGACTCCTCCCCCTTTCCCCTCACTCTGTAGCCAGGGAGGGGCTTATTTTCCAGCAATGCAGCTAAAGGAGACCTGTGATGGAAGATGCTTGGCTGCAGTCCATCCGGCGAAGGAGGGTCATGTGACTTTCAGGCCTGAGAGTTCAGCATCTTCAGATGGTCAGCAATGGACGAAGTGGGAGGAGTAGAGCAATCCTCGGCTCCATGAGGGGGATTTCCCCTGACTTCTGGTGCTGCAGACATCGGGGGTCACCATACAGGAAGTCGAGGGAAATACTAGAACCCAGCAGACTTCTACTTGTATCTGAGCTGCCATTGGCGAGTTCCTCTCACTTCCTGTCTGCTGAAACCGTTGTCACTGGAACAGGAAGTGGGGGGCAATCTGTCTAATGGAGCCCCGGAGACCTCAAGGGATCCAATCCCTCCCAACTCCATCCAAAACTGGTTTGGTATACAAGGGTGCCTCCTGCTGTCACGTATTGGGGGGCCTGGAGGACAATATTGGGGTTCCACGTATTTGGGGATTTGCAGGACAATATTTGGGTTCCATGTATTTGGGGGTCTGGAGAATATTGGGGTTCAATGTATTTGGGGAGGCCTGGAGGACAATATTGGAGTTCCATGGATTGGAAGGTCTGGAGGACAATATTGGGGTTCCATATATTGGGGGGTCTCAAGGATAATATTGGGGTTCAATTTATTGGGGGGGGGCCTGGAGGACAATATTGGGGTTCCACGTATTAGGGGGTCTGGAGGACATTATTGGGGTTCCATGTATTGAGTCTGGAGGACAATATTAGGGTCCCATGTATTGGGAGGTTTGGAGGACAATATTGGGGTTCCATGTATTGGTTCTGGAGGACAATATTAGGGTTCCATATAGTGGGAGGGGTCTGGAGGACAATATTAGGGTTCCATATATTGGGGGGTCTGGAGGACAATATTGGGGTTCCATATATTGGGGGGTCTGGAGGACAATATTGGGGTTCCATGTATTGGGAGGTTTGGAGGACAATACTGGGGTTCCATGTCTTGGGAGGTTTGGAGGACAATATTGGGGTTCCATGTATTGGGAGGTTTGGAGGACAATATTGGGGTTCCATGTATTGGTTCTGGAGGACAATATTAGGGTTCCATATAGTGGGAGAGGTCTGGAGGACAATATTGGGGTTCCATGTATTGATTCTGGAGGACAATATTAGGGTTCCATATAGTGGGAGAGGTCTGGAGGACAATATTGGGGTTCCACATATTAGGGGGTCTGGAGGACATTATTGGGGTTCCATGTATTGAGTCTGGAGGACAATATTGGGGTTCCATGTATTGGGAGGTTTGGAGGACAATATTGGGGTTCCATGTATTGGTTCTGGAGGACAATATTAGGGTTCGATATAGTGGGAGGGGTCTGGAGGACAATATTGGGGTTCCATTTATTGGGGTGGTCTGGATATCAGCGTTTGATATATGGCTGCTTGTGGGTCTTCCTGGTGACAACACGAGAGGTTTGTCCTCTGGGACTTCACCAGAAGGTCACATGACCCTCCAGCGGTCAGACCTGGAAAGTTTGGTTGGTGAGGGGAAGATGTCCCTCTACACACAGCTGACTTCCTGTCATGGCGGCCCGGGGCCCAGCCTGGGGAGGGGCTACTAAAGTTTGGCACAAAATATGGCTGTCATGTCTTCCCTGTCTGTTCCATCGTCCTCATTCAGAGGCCAGGATCGGGGGGGGGGGGGGGGGTCTACCCCAAGATGGAGGCATCCGATGCATGGAAGGAGCTTCCAATCCTAAACTCCGTCTTCACAGGAACCCCCACATGGTGCTGGAGAGGAGGGGGTAGTACATCTGGAGGAGAGGTGAGAGGCCCGGACATCTTCAGAACCTCTACAATGGCTGGAGGCCGGGGGTTGGGGGCAGTGAGGAGGAACCAGAGGGGGGCGGGATTATGCCTGAACACACCAATCAGCAAATTCCAATAGAAGCCTCTGGGGGCAGCAAGAGGGAGGAAAAGGCGAGACGGTCTACTTGCCAACTTGATTGAATTAAAGTGGGGAAAGCCCACCAATAACATTTACTCCGGGGCCACCAGTGACATTTACTCCGGGGCCACAATAGATCTTTGCTATGGGGTCACAAGTAATCTTTACTCAGGAGCCACAAGGATTCTGTAGTGTGAGACCACCAGTGACCTTTACTTTGGATCCACCAGAGTTCTCTACTACAGAACCACAATTAATCTTTACTCTGGAGTAAAGGTCAGTTGTGGCCCCATAGTAAAGAACACTTGAGGCCCCTAAGTCACAATGGTTCTCTACTATGGGGTCACAAGTGACCTTTACTATAGGACACAAGCTATCTTTGCTATGGAGCCACAAGAGCCACAAGAGATCTTTCCTATCAGACCACAAGGGTCCTCTACTGTGGAATCACAAGAGATCTGTACTCAGGAACCACAAGTGTTCTTTACTGTGGGGCCACAATTGATCTTTGCTCCAGAAACACAAATGCTCTTTACTACGGGGCTGCAAGTGACCTTTACTCAGGATCCACAAATGGTCTTTCCTATGGGGCCACAAGTGTTCTTTACTGTGGGGCCACAATTGATCTTTACCATGAGGCCACAAGTGACCTTTACTTGGGATCCACAAATGATATTTACTCTGGAGCTACAAGGCTTCCCTACTATGGGGCCACAATTGTTCTTTACCATGAGGCCACAAGTGACCTTTGCTCCAGAGCCACAGGGGACATTTACCACGGGGCCACAAGAGGTCAAAGACATAAAATCCAGATCAACAGGAGAGTGAACGCGTTTCAGCCACAGAGGCCGTACTCATAGCCAGCTCCCGTTGGGCCGGATTTTAGCATCTACTCCCATAAACTACATTGGAGGATCTTTATTGGGGAATGTTGGAGTGGAGTTGAGTTGGGTTGGGTTGGGTTGGCTCACGGAGGCCGAAGCTTTGCAAAGGTGTCCCCCTTTCAGCTGAAGTAGGTGAGGTGGTTGAGCGTTGTCTATCTTTTTTGCACTTGTTCTTTACTTCAAAGACTCAAGTGTCCGATACTTCGGGGCCACATATGACATTGACTTCACAGCCATTTAGTACGGGGCCACCAGTGTTCGTTATGGCAGAGCACATCTCCAGGTAGTCATAGATTTCCTCCATCTGGATGAACATCTCCACTTCTCCTCCTGACCTGTACATATAGAATTTCCCAAACCCTGGGAAGCGGTTAGTAAATTGGTCATCGACCAGTGACCACGGTTTGTTGTCCACCATTGTATGGCACAGGAAGGTCATTCCGATGTCCCTCCATGGAACCTTCTAGATCTTAGCACCATGATGAGCACTGCTTAGTAAACATGGCCCAGCAGTCCATAGGAAGGCCACACCGAGGGCAGGAGTCCAGTAAACAATTCTTTAAGGCATCTCTCTCAGATCTGAGAGTGTTGGATTTCAGGCACTGGGGGAGGCGGCCTCTAGGTAGAGGATGGCACTGACGAAGTCTTTGATAACTGTCCCTTCCTCTCATTGGCCAGTCTCAGCAGATAATTCAAGAAGGTTCAGGAATTGAGGTATTTCAGAAAGGTCGGAGCCTCCACTGCCCATTGGACCAATAGACAGTCACCAAGTCCTCCATGTGGATGATCAGGCCACACTGACGCCCCCCATCTGCCATGCGGGGTCATTGAAGTCCTGCTCAGTCAAGTTGACGGTGTAGGGGACGTCAATGATTGCGGTGGACGGGTCGCGCTGATCGCTGGACGATCGCCAGGAGTTCAATGGCCGCAGGGCATTCTTGAACCTCTGATGAAGACAAAGCAGAGAGATTAGGAGTGCAGACAGTTCTCATTTCACTTTCATACTTCAGCCATCGGGTAGATTGTAAGCTCACATGTCCAAGGCTCTGTATTATCACCTCATTGGTGCTGGTCATGTCTCCATTAGATACATCGTACTCATTTCCATCCCCTCACCCTCCCAGCATTACTTTGTACTGCGCCACAGCAAAGGAGGGCGCTACATGACAAATTCCTCCCCACAATGTAGTCAGAAGGTGGGGAGTGGTAGATCTCCATACACATCGTCCAATGAGGGAAAAGGACTACTTACGTCTCTCAGGGTCCCGCTCTCCCGGAAGATGGCGACTCCGGCCCAGATGGGGATCTGGATGCAGCACAGGGTGCCCATACATATGCCCAGAGCCTTGCCCCAACGCGGGTACTCATAGCGCCCATAACGCAGAGGAGTGTTGTACATTTCCATGAAGATGTAGAAGAGGATGAACTACGGGAGAGGAAATCGGCATTACAAATGAGATATCTACTCCGGGACCTGACTATGGCCATAGACACCCAGAGATCTGCTACAAGGCCAGGGAAGGGGCCTCATGAGGGGCAAGAGAAAATCTGTGTGCATGAGGGAGTAGATGTCCAGTGTGGGGGGTGGAGAGGTAGCTGCTGACCCTGAACTCCCACAAGGAACCCAATCTAGAGGAGGTGAGGTCAGACACAGAGGGGATCTCCACAGGATCTCCAGTCACCGACCCCTCCACCATTCATGAAACATTTCTTCTGTTCTCATAAGATGGCCACACACTGGGAGTTTCTACTGGGTCCCTACTACCTCTTACTCCTGGGCCCCCGCACCACCTCTCACTCCTGGGCCCCTACTACCTCTTACTCCTGGGCCCCTACTACCTCTCACTCCTGGGCCCCCGCACCGCCTCTCACTCCTGGGCCTCTACCGCCTCTCACTCCTGGGCCTCTACCGCCTCTCACTCCTGGGCCCCTACTACCTCTTACTATAAGGCCCCTACCGCCTCTCACTCCTGGGCCCCTACTACCTCTTACTCCTGGGCCCCTACCGCCTCTCACTCCTGGGCCCCCGCACCGCCTCTCAGTCCTGGGCCGTTACTACCTCTTACTCCTGGGCCCCTACCGCCTCTCACTCCTGGGCCCCTACCGCCTCTCACTCCTGGGCCCCTACCGCCTCTCACTCCTGGGCCCCTACCGCCTCTCACTCCTGGGCCCCTACCGCCTCTCACTCCTGGGCCCCTACCGCCTCTCAGTCCTGGGCCTCTACCGCCTCTCAGTCCTGGGCCTCTACCGCCTCTCAGTCCTGGGCCCCTACCACCTCTTAACACCTATACTACCTCTTACTCCTGGGCCCCTACCGCCTTCCACTCCTGGGCCCCCGCACCACCTCTCACTCCTGGGCTTCTACCGCCTCTCAGTCCTGGGCCATTACTACCTCTTACTCCTGGGCCTCTACCGCCCAGTACAGGTGTACGGGGTGTGTTCAGGTGTAGGTGGGAGGGTACAGGTGTAGGTGGGAGGGTACAGGTGTATGGGGTGTTCAGGTGTAGGTGGGAGAGTACAGGTGTACGGGGTGTTCAGGTGTAGGTGGGAGGGTACAGGTGTATGGGGTGTTCAGGTGTAGGTGGGAGGGTACAGGTGTATGGGGTGTTCAGGTGTAGGTGGGAGAGTACGGGTGTACGGGGTGTGTTCAGGTGTAGGTGGGAGGGTACGGGTGTAGGTGGGAGGGTACGGGTGTACGGGGTGTTCAGGTGTAGGTGGGAGGGTACGGGTGTACGGGGTGTTCAGGTGTAGGGGGGAGGGTACAGGTGTACGGGGTGTTCAGGTGTAGGGGGGAGGGTACAGGTGTAGGTGGGAGGGTACGGGTGTACGGGGTGTTCAGGTGTAGGTGGGAGGGTACGGGTGTACAGGTGTAGGTGGGAGGGTACGGGTGTACGGGGTGTAGGTGGGAGGGTACGGGTGTACGGGGTGTTCAGGTGTAGGTGGGAGGGTACAGGTGTATGGGGTGTTCAGGTGTAGGTGGGAGGGTACAGGTGTATGGGGTGTTCAGGTGAAGGTGGGAGGGTACGGGTGTACAGGTGTAGGTGGGAGGGTACGGGTGTACGGGGTGTTCAGGTGTAGGTGGGAGGGTACAGGTGTACGGGGTGTTCAGGTGTAGGTGGGAGGGTACGGGTGTACGGGGTGTTCAGGTGTAGGTGGGAGGGTACGGGTGTACGGGGTGTAGGTGGGAGGGTACGGGTGTACGGGGTGTTCAGGTGTAGGTGGGAGGGTACAGGTGTACGGGGTGTTCAGGTGTAGGTGGGAGGGTACAGGTGTATGGGGTGTTCAGGTGAAGGTGGGAGGGTACGGGTGTACGGGGTGTTCAGGTGTAGGTGGGAGGGTACAGGTGTACGGGGTGTTCAGGTGTAGGTGGGAGGGTATGGGTGTACGGGGTGTTCAGGTGTAGGGGGGAGGGTACAGGTGTAGGTGGGAGGGTACGGGTGTACGGGGTGTTCAGGTGTAGGGGGGAGGGTACAGGTGTAGGTGGGAGGGTACGGGTGTACGGGGTGTTCAGGTGTAGGGGGGAGGGTACAGGTGTAGGTGGGAGGGTACAGGTGTATGGGGTGTTCAGGTGTAGGGGGGAGGGTACAGGTGTACGGGGTGTTCAGGTGTAGGGGGGAGGGTACAGGTGTAGGTGGGAGGGTACGGGTGTACGGGGTGTTCAGGTGTAGGGGGGAGGGTACAGGTGTAGGTGGGAGGGTACAGGTGTACGGGGTGTTCAGGTGTAGGGGGGAGGGTACAGGTGTACGGGGTGTTCAGGTGTAGGGGGAGGGTACAGGTGTACGGGGTGTTCAGGTGTAGGGGGGAGGGTACAGGTGTATGGGGTGTGTTCGGGTGTAGGTGGGAGGGTACGGGTGTAGGTGGGAGGGTACAGGTGTATGGGGTGTTCAGGTGTAGGGGGGAGGGTACAGGTGTACGGGGTGTTCAGGTGTAGGGGGGAGGGTACAGGTGTAGGTGGGAGGGTACGGGTGTACGGGGTGTAGGTGGGAGGGTACGGGTGTACGGGGTGTTCAGGTGTAGGTGGGAGGGTACAGGTGTACGGGGTGTTCAGGTGTAGGTGGGAGGGTACAGGTGTATGGGGTGTTCAGGTGAAGGTGGGAGGGTACGGGTGTACGGGGTGTTCAGGTGTAGGTGGGAGGGTACAGGTGTACGGGGTGTTCAGGTGTAGGTGGGAGGGTATGGGTGTACGGGGTGTTCAGGTGTAGGGGGGAGGGTACAGGTGTAGGTGGGAGGGTACGGGTGTACGGGGTGTTCAGGTGTAGGGGGGAGGGTACAGGTGTAGGTGGGAGGGTACGGGTGTACGGGGTGTTCAGGTGTAGGGGGGAGGGTACAGGTGTAGGTGGGAGGGTACAGGTGTATGGGGTGTTCAGGTGTAGGGGGGAGGGTACAGGTGTACGGGGTGTTCAGGTGTAGGGGGGAGGGTACAGGTGTAGGTGGGAGGGTACGGGTGTACGGGGTGTTCAGGTGTAGGGGGGAGGGTACAGGTGTAGGTGGGAGGGTACAGGTGTACGGGGTGTTCAGGTGTAGGGGGGAGGGTACAGGTGTACGGGGTGTTCAGGTGTAGGGGGAGGGTACAGGTGTACGGGGTGTTCAGGTGTAGGGGGGAGGGTACAGGTGTATGGGGTGTGTTCGGGTGTAGGTGGGAGGGTACGGGTGTAGGTGGGAGGGTACAGGTGTATGGGGTGTTCAGGTGTAGGGGGGAGGGTACAGGTGTACGGGGTGTTCAGGTGTAGGGGGGAGGGTACAGGTGTAGGTGGGAGGGTACGGGTGTACGGGGTGTTCAGGTGTAGGTGGGAGGGTACGGGTGTACGGGGTGTTCAGGTGTAGGTGGGAGGGTACGGGTGTAGGTGGGAGGGTACAGGTGTACGGGGTGTTCAGGTGTAGGGGGGAGGGTACAGGTGTAGGTGGGAGGGTACAGGTGTATGGGGTGTTCAGGTGTAGGTGGGAGGGTACGGGTGTAGGTGGGAGGGTACGGGTGTACGGGGAGTTCAGGTGTAGGTGGGAGGGTACGGGTGTACGGGGAGTTCAGGTGTAGGTGGGAGGGTACGGGTGTAGGTGGGAGGGTACGGGTGTACGGGGAGTTCAGGTGTAGGTGGGAGGTTACGGGTGTACGGGGTGTTCAGGTGTAGGGGGGAGGGTACAGGTGTACGGGGTGTTCAGGTGTAGGGGGGAGGGTACAGGTGTACGGGGTGTTCAGGTGTAGGGGGAGGGTACAGGTGTACGGGGTGTTCAGGTGTAGGGGGGAGGGTACAGGTGTATGGGGTGTGTTCGGGTGTAGGTGGGAGGGTACGGGTGTAGGTGGGAGGGTACAGGTGTATGGGGTGTTCAGGTGTAGGGGGGAGGGTACAGGTGTAGGTGGGAGGGTACAGGTGTATGGGGTGTTCAGGTGTAGGTGGGAGGGTACAGGTGTATGGGGTGTTCAGGTGTAGGTGGGAGGGTACAGGTGTATGGGGTGTTCAGGTGTAGGTGGGAGGGTACGGGTGTAGGTGGGAGGGTACGGGTGTACGGGGAGTTCAGGTGTAGGTGGGAGGGTACGGGTGTAGGTGGGAGGGTACGGGTGTACGGGGAGTTCAGGTGTAGGTGGGAGGGTACGGGTGTAGGTGGGAGGGTACGGGTGTACGGGGAGTTCAGGTGTAGGTGGGAGGGTACGGGTGTACGGGGAGTTCAGGTGTAGGTGGGAGGTTACGGGTGTATGGGGTGTTCAGGTGTAGGTGGGAGGGTACGGGTGTATGGGGTGTTCAGGTGTAGGTGGGAGGGTACGGGTGTATGGGGTGTTCAGGTGTAGGTGGGAGGTTACGGGTGTACGGGGAGTTCAGGTGTAGGTGGGAGGTTACGGGTGTATGGGGTGTTCAGGTGTAGGTGGGAGGGTACGGGTGTAGGTGGGAGGGTACGGGTGTACGGGGTGTTCAGGTGTAGGTGGGAGGGTACGGGTGTATGGGGTGTTCAGGTGTAGGTGGGAGGGTACGGGTGTACGGGGAGTTCAGGTGTAGGTGGGAGGGTACGGGTGTACGGGGTGTGTTCAGGTGTAGGTAGGTTCTCACGTCGGTACGTTCGCAGGGGGGGGGGGTACACTCTCAGGGCGGTAATATCTCAGTTACGAATCCTCGGGATGGGAGAAGTCTGGGTTCTGGTCGTTCGTCCCTCAGCACATACTGAACATTCGTTCTGCTCAGTCCCCATCCAGCCTCAGGATGGTGACAGCTGACCTGCCGTGTGGTCTATGGTGTCACTCACCAGCAGGAGGAGCGGAGTGCAGAATACCCAGCATGCCTTGAAGTAGAGGAGGAGTTTGGTGCACCAGGGAGGGCAGCGGCAAACCATATCCACAATGTCCTGACAGAACTGATTGACACCTGAGAGCCGGGAGAGGAAACAAACTTCAATAAATCACAGAAAGAACATCAGGAAAAACAGACATTCCATACCCCTCCCACAATGGGGAGATTCCCCCCACCCCCCAGTCGTTGGTGTCTCTGCCCCTCCCACAATGGGGAGATTCCCCCCACCCCCCAGTCGTTGGTGTCTCTGCCCCTCCCACAATGGGGAGAGTCCCCCCACCCCCCAGTCGTTGGTGTCTCTGCCCCTCCCACAATGGGTGGGGAGATTTCCCCCCCAGTCGTTGGTGTCTCTGCCCCTCCCACAATGGGGAGATTCCCCCCACCCCCCAGTCGTTGGTGTCTCTGCCCCTCCCACAATGGGGAGATTCCCCCCACCCCCCAGTCGTTGGTGTCTCTGCCCCTCCCACAATGGGTGGGGAGATTTCCCCCCCAGTCGTTGGTGTCTCTGTCCCTCCCACAATGGGGAGATTCCCCCCCAGTCGTTGGTGTCTCTGCCCCTCCCACAATGAGGAGATTTCCCCCCAGTAGTTGTGTCTCTGCCCCTCCCACAATGAGGAGATTTCCCCCCCCAGTCGTTGGTGTCTCTGCCCCTCCCACAATGGGGAGATTCCCCCACAGTCGTTGGTGTCTCTGCCCCTCCCACAATGGGGAGATTCCCCCCCAGTCGTTGGTGTCTCTGCCCCTCCCACAATGAGGAGATTTCCCCCCCCAGTCGTTGGTGTCTCTGCCCCTCCCACAATGAGGAGATTTACCCCCCAGTCATTGGTGTCTCTGCCCCTCCCACAATGGGTGGGGAGATTCCCCCCCCCCAGTCATTGGTGTCTCTGCCCCTCCCACAATGGGGAGATTTCCCCCCAGTCATTGGTGTCTCTGCCCCTCCCACAATGGGGAGATTTCCCCCCCAGTCGTTGGTGTCTCTGACCCTCCCACAATGGGGTGATTTCCCCCCAGTCATTGGTGTCTCTGCCCCTCCCACAATGGGGAGATTTCCCCCCCAGTCGTTGGTGTCTCTGACCCTCCCACAATGGGGTGATTTCCCCCCAGTCATTGGTGTCTCTGCCCCTCCCACAATGGGGAGATTTCCCCCCCAGTCGTTGGTGTCTCTGACCCTCCCACAATGGGGTGATTTCTCCCCCAGTCATTGGTGTCTTTGCCCCTCCTACAATGGGGAGATCTCCTGCAGTAATTATAATAAACTCCCCCAGGTGTGGCCCCTCTGGTTGGGCCCCTCAGTTGTGGCCCCTCAGGTTGGGCCCCTAGTCTCTCCAGTCTCTGGGGTGATGAAGGATAGATAATCATTCTCAGACACAGACGAAGTAAATGATTTGCAGTGGACTACGAAGTCCATTCTGTGCTCCAATGATGTTCCCTTGATGGTGGTGTCCCCTTGAAGGACGGAGCTCTGATCAGCCTGACCACAACTGACCCTCAAGCATCGTCATACCTGGGGGGTATCAACAACTCATGGCCCCCGCCCCCCCTACACACGTTGAACTAGGAACTCCACCCCAAGTGTGTCTCTGCCAAATTCCCGTCCACCAGCTTGAGGAACCTTCAATGGACCTTCTACACACCAGGAGATCTCCTCTGGAAACCATCTACAATCTCCACCATTGATGGAGCCGTCCTTGTCCCCCCATGGTAGAGCGC
The DNA here is from genome assembly GCF_062004578.1 of Staurois parvus. Taxonomy (NCBI): domain Eukaryota; kingdom Metazoa; phylum Chordata; class Amphibia; order Anura; family Ranidae; genus Staurois; species Staurois parvus. The sequence goes on along the minus strand of NW_028320393.1, from coordinate 72,440 downwards.
TGGGTTGTCTCTGCTTACCGGTCTGCCATGCCAACGGGCCGCCCGCCCGCCCCCCCCCCCCCGCAACCACATGAACGGAAAAACAGGATTCTAACTATAGCCGATGCGCTTACCAGCTACTAGCTGACCCATCCGGGGCCACAGTCAGCTGCACTCACCATAGAAGAAGGCCATGCCAAGACACATGAAGAGGGTGATGATGATGAGGCCGAAGCTGGTGCTGTACGAGTCAATCAGGGTGAACCAATAGATGCCGCCCTGGGAGGAGAAGGTAGGTATTAGACCAGGGAACCAATCTCACTGACCTTCTATCCAACTTGGGGGGGGGGGGGGGGTTGGGAATACAATTCATCATATCGAACGATCATAAACCCCCAGAATCATATAATACCCCCAGAATCATAGAATACCCCCCCCAGCTGTCCTCCCAATATGAAGATGGGAATGAAAGGGTCCCTCAGATGAAGATGTTTTTGCTGTGTTTGCCCCCCCCCCCCCCCCCCCGTTTGAAGTCATTTTTCCTCAACAGGTTGAAGTTCGATGTGGAAAAAAAAGAAATTTCAAAACTAGGAAAGACGAAGCAACGAAGAAAAGATCCCCCCAGGGAACGGAGTTGTCTCCCCTCTGCTGAACGCCATGATGGAGGTGGTGGGATCTATCTCCTCCACTCTGGACGGGGGGTGTATAGAAAAGGGTGACCATGACTCCACCCCGAGTCTGAAGGAGTCCTCCACCTTTATCGGAATTCGGTGAAGACCGGCCGAGAGACTGCAGAGATTGTGTTGGGATCAGGGCTGAGATGATCCCCACCTTACAACATGGATTTCAGGAGACAAAGAGAGAGGCCTTCAGAAGCTTTTCTGGTAGCAAAGAGATCCCTCTGAGATGTTCATGGTGTCCCGAGGACTTCTATCAGACAAAACCGAGGCCTGGCCTCAACAGAAGTCGCTGTCGCATGGTCTTACCCCAGATTCTGAACTTGTTCCATCAAGGAGAGCCATCTTACTCCAATATCCTCCAGTCATGGTGTTGGGTCTTCACCCAGGACCCTCATCACCCAGGACCCTCATCACCCAGGATCCTCATCACCCAGGACCCTCATCACCCTGGACCCTCATCACCCTGGACCCTCATCACCCTGGACCCTCATCACCCAGGACCCTCATCACCCAGGATCCTCATCACCCAGGACCCTCATCACCCAGGATCCTCATCACCCAGGACCCTCATCACCCTGGACCCTCATCACCCTGGACCCTCATCACCCTGGACCCTCATCACCCAGGACCCCAAACATACAAGTGGCCCTCACGAGGGAAGACCTACACTTAGAAAATATCATGACCAATGCCAACATCAACTGAGATCTCCAATGATGCCATGCGATCTCACCTCACAAGATGACTGAGGACCACCGGCTGAAGGACTACACTGTGCCTGGCTGCGGAGCGAAGCGTGGGGAAACCGGGGCAAACATACCTTACAACATGGATTTCAGGAGACAAAGCAGCTCCGGTCAGATCTCCGGGTCGTTCAGCAGAGGTAACGTTTCCTCTTCAGGATTCAAGAACCCAACCAAGACAACTCTGCAATGGATGAGCCCCACCATAACCCCGCCCCCATCCCAAAATCGATTTCCGTCCTTCACATCCTCCCACCCTTCTCCTATCTGCTGGCTGAGTGTGTGGTTAGTGGAAAATGAAGCAACTCGATCCAAATCCAACCAGAAATGAATGATCCAAGAGAGAGGCCTTCAGAAGCTTTTCTGGTAGCAAAGAGATCCCTCTGAGATGTTCATGGTGTCCCGAGGACTTCTATCAGACAAAACCGAGGCCTGGCCTCAACAGAAGTCGCTGTCGCATGGTCTTACCCCAGATTCTGAACTTGTTCCATCAAGGAGAGCCATCCTACCCCAATATCCTCCAGTCATGGTGTTGGGTCTTCACCCAGGACCCTCATCACCCAGGACCCTCATCACCCAGGATCCTCATCACCCAGGACCCTCATCACCCTGGACCCTCATCACCCTGGACCCTCATCACCCTGGACCCTCATCACCCTGGACCCTCATCACCCAGGACCCTCATCACCCAGGACCCTCATCACCCAGGACCCTCATCACCCTGGACCCTCATCACCCTGGACCCTCATCACCCTGGACCCTCATCACCCTGGACCCTCATCACCCTGGACCCTCATCCCGTTGTGCGATTTGCAGATAAGAACGCCACATTATATGACCTTGGACCTCCGCTTCAGCCTCATCATGAAGACTTTTGTAGCGCCCTCTTAGGTAGGTGCTAGGATGTGTATAGTCTGGTCTGCTCATGCTCCTCCGGTGGTGTTGATTAGTCAGGTCTGCTCATGCTGCTCCGGTGCAGTTGATTGGTCAGGTCTGCTCATGCTCCTTCGGTGCCCTTGATTAGTCAGGTCTGCTAATGCTTCTTTGGTGCTGTTGATTGGTCAGATCTGCTCATGCTCCTCTGGTGCTGTTGATCGGTCAGGTCTGCTCATACTCCTCTGGTCCCGTTGATTAGTCAGGTCTGCTCATGCTGCTCCGGTGCAGTTGATTGGTCAGGTCTGCTCATGCTCCACTGGGTCCTTGATTAGTCAGGCCTGCTCATTCTTCTTTGGTGCTGTTGATTGGTCAGGTCTGCTCATGCTCCTCCGGTGCTGTTGATTGGTCAGGTCTGCTCATGCTGCTCTGGTGCTGTTGATTGGTCAGGTCTGCTCATGCTCCTCTGGTCCCATTGATTAGTCAAGTCTGCTCATGCTCCTCTGGTGCTGTTGATCGGTCAGGTCTGCTCATGCTCCTCTGGTCCCGTTGATTGGTCAGGTCTGCTCATGCTGCTCCGATGCAGTTGATCGGTCTGGTCTGCTCATGCTCCACTGGTGTCCTTGATTAGTCAGGTCTGCTCATTCTTCTTTGGTGCCGTTGATTGGTCAGGTTTGCTCATGCTCCTCCGGTGCTGTTGATTAGTCAGGTCTGCTCATGCTTCTATGGTGCTGTTGATTGGTCAGGTCTGCTCATGCTGCTCCGGTCCCATTGATTGGTCAGGTCTGCTCATGCTGCTCCGGAGCTGTTGGAGTTGGTCTGAGTTCCTCAGGGAGCTATGAGAACCTTCCAGGACACGGGTAGGAGCTTGGCAAGTGAACAGCATGAATATGGATACATCCCTGGCCAATTGCAGGGGATGGTGGCCCCATTGCATGCTGGGAGTGGTATTCATGTTCTGTGGTCACATGGGTTCAGTGCTTTTCCCTGGAGAGGATTGCACCAAGCCAGGCTGGAGGCAGGCTGCCTCTCCTGGCACGTGCCACCATGTGGGCCTCAGATGGGCGACCTGAGGTTAGGAAGAGTACGCCGACTGAGGGGAGCCCTCTGCCAAAGATCTGTCTGATATCACCGGAGGGAGAGTCTCTTAGAAGATGGCAACCATTCTGTCCTCGGGCTGGTGAGGGAACTTGGGGACATTGTTTTCCCTTGTCTGCTTTGCTGTCCCTCTGGTGCTTGATGGTCAGCGTGGGTCTGAGAACAGGCAACACTGGCTGGTGCTCTGAAGAGTTTGTCCGATTGGCTACGTCACCTTTGGGCTGTGGCAGTGTTCCGTAACCGGCCTATACCCGAGGAGCTCAGCCCTGCAACTACTACTACTGCTGCAAAAAAGGGACTTGGTCACAAGTAGACGTCTACTATCTGCTTCAGCTACGGGACCAGCTAGATGTCCTCAGATGTGAAGAGCTCTAATCATGGAGGATCCGGCTCCCCATCCCGATCCCCAGTCCTACAATAAAACTACAAAAACAAACGTCCTCTAGACCGGTCATTGGAGACAACCAGCAGAAGTGCGTGTATTCGGCTGAAGGACTACGCTGTGCCTGGCTGCGGACTGGGGAAACCGGGGCAAACAGACAAGTGGCCCTCACGAGGGAAGACCTACACTTAGAAAATATCATGACCAATGCCAACATCAACTGAGACCTGCAATGATGCCATGCGATCTCACCTCACAAGACGTTTGAGGACCACCAGCTGAAGGACTACACTGTGCCTGGCTGTGGAGTGAAGCGTGGGGAAACCGGGGCAAACATACAAGTGGCCCTCACGAGGGAAGACCTACACTCAGTCATCTGGTGAGATCGCATGGCATCATTGGAGGTCTCAGAAAATATCATGACCAACGCCAACTGAGATCTCCAATGATGCCATGTGATCTCACCTCACAAGACGTCTGAGGACCACCGGCTGAAGGACTACACTGTGCCTGGCTGCGGAGCGAAGCGTGGGGAAACCGGGGCAAACATACAATCGGCCCTCACGAGGGAAGACCTACACTTAGAAAATATCATGACCAATGCCAACATAAACTGAGACCTCCAATGATGCCATGCGATCTCACCAGATGACTGAGTGTAGGTCTTCCCTCGTGAGGGCCGCTTGTATGTTTGCCCCGGTTTCCCCACTCTTCGTTCCCCAGCCAGGCACAGCATAGTCCTTCAGCTGGTGGTCCTCAGTCATCTGAGGTGAGATCTCATGGCATCATTGGAGGTCTCAGTTGATGTTGGCATTAGTCATGATATTTTCTGAGACCTCCAATGATGCCATGTGATCTCACCAGATGACTGAGGACCACCAGCTGAAAGACTATGCTGTGCCTGGCTGCGGAGCGAAGAGTGGGGAAACTGGGGCAAACATACAAGCGGCCCTCCCAAGGGTAGACCTACACGTAGTTGATGTTGGCATTGGTCATGATATTTTCTAAATGTAGGTCTACCCTCGTGAGGGCCGCTTGTATGTTTGCCCCGGTTTCCCCACTCTTCGCTCCCCAGCCAGGCACAGCATAGTCCTTCAGCTGGTGGTCCTCAGTCGTCTGAGGTGAGATCCCATGGCATCATTGGAGGTCTCAGTTGATGTTGGCATTGGTCATGATATTTTCTGAGACCTCCAATGATGCCATGCAATCTCACCTCACCAGACGACTGAGGACCACCGGCTGAAGGACTATGCTGTGCCTGGCTGTGGAGCGAAGAGTGGGAAAACTGGGCAAACATACAAGCAACCCTCACGAGGGTCATTGACCAGAACTACCCACCTTACGGATAGCAAAGAAGATCGGTCAGTGGGAACTTCCATGGGAGGCAGAAGTCGCTCATTACTCAAAGAACCCCGAGCAACCTCTGGAGGAACCCTCTGGAGCAACCTCTGGAGGAACCCTGGTTGAGTAAACCCCGGCATGGACCAAGGTTTTGGGAGAGGTACCGAGTGGTCCTGTGTCACGGTCTGTGAACTTTCTTTTATTAGGAACCCGTGAGTAGGAACGTCCTTCATGCCCCTCCACACGAAGCTAGTCCTCACTATATAGCAATGGCCTCACCTCGGTGACCAGCAGAAGTCCCATCAAGTAGAAGAAGAAGCAGAGTGCCCCCAGGAACATCGTCTTCCGTTTCCAGTCCCGGAGTGCAGGGAACTCGTCCAGTATGGCCGTCGTGATCCCCTCCATATTTCCAAACTTGTAGAGGAAAGAGAAGAGAGTCGTGAGGATCCAGAGTATGATGGACTACAGGACATGGATCCAGAGTGTGATGGACTACAGGACATGGATCCAGAGTGTGATGGACTACAGGACATGGATCCAGAGTGTGATGGACTACAGGACATGGATCCAGAGTGTGATGGACTACAGGACATGGATCCAGAGTGTGATGGACTACAGGACATGGATCCAGAGTGTGATGGACTACAGGACATGGATCCAGAGTGTGATGGACTACAGGCCATGGATCCAGAGTGTGATGGACTACAGGACATGGATCCAGAGTGTGATGGACTACAGGACATGGATCCAGAGTGTGATGGACTACAGGACATGGATCCAGAGTGTGATGGACTACAGGACAAGGATCCAGAGTGTGATGGACTACAGGACAAGGATCCAGAGTGTGATGGACTACAGGACATGGATCCAGAGTGTGATGGACTACAGGACATGGATCCAGAGTGTGATGGACTACAGGACATGGATCCAGAGTGTGATGGACTACAGGACAAGGATCCAGAGTGTGATGGACTACAGGACATGGATCCAGAGTACGATGGACTACAGGACATGGATCCAGAGTACGATGGACTACAGGACATGGATCCAGAGTACGATGGACTACAGGACATGGATCCAGAGTGTGATGGACTACAGGACATGGATCCAGAGTGTGATGGACTACAGGACAAGGATCCAGAGTATGATGGACTACAGGACATGGATCCAGAGTATGATGGACTACAGGACATACACCAATGTTGGTCAGCTTGTCACCCAGGGCTATAGAAGGCCTGTCTCAGGTAGGTGCTCAGTAGGGACACTAACCCTATAGAATGACAGTCCCAGGTAGGTGATCAGTAGGGACACTAACCCCGTAGAAGACCAGTCCCAGGTAGGTGCTCAGTAGGGACACCAACCCTATAGAAGGCCAGTCCCAGGTAGGTGATCAGTAGGGACACCCACCCTATAGAAGGCCAGTCCCAGGTAGGTGATCAGTAGGGACACCCACCCCACAGAAGGCCAGTCCCAGGTAGGGGCTCAGCAGGGATACCCACCCCATAGAAGGCATGCCCCAGGTAGGTGCTCAGTAGACACCAGCCCTATAGAAGGCCAGTACCAGGTAGGTGCTCAGTAGGGACACCAGCCCTATAGAAGGCCAGTCCCAGGTAGGTGCTCAGTAGGGACACCAGCCCTATAGACCATTCCCAGGTAGGTGATCAGTAGGGACACCCATCCTATAGAAGGCCAGTCCCAGGTAGGTGATCAGTAGGGACACCCACCCCACAGAAGGCCAGTCCCAGGTAGGTGCTCAGCAGGGATACACACCCCATAGAAGGCATGTCCCAGGTAGGTGCTCAGTAGACACCAGCCCTATAGAAGGCCCGTACTAGGTAGGTGCTCAGTAGGGACACCAGCCCTATAGAAGGCCAGTCCCAGGTAGGTGCTCAGTAGGGACACCAGCCCTATAGACCATTCCCAGGTAGGTGCTCAGTAGGGACACCCACCCTACAGAAGGCCAGTCCCAGGTAGGTGCTCAGCAGGGATATCAACCCTCTAGAAGGCCAGTCCCAGATGGGTGCTCAGTAGGGACACCAGCCCTATAGACCAGTCCCAGGTAGGTGCTCAGCAGGGACATCAACCCTATAGAAGGCCAGTCCCAGGTAGGTGTTCAGTAGAGACACCGGTAATAAAGAAGGCCAGTCCCAGGTAGGTGCTCAGCAGAGACACCCACCCCATAGAAGGCCAGTCCCAGGTAGGTGCTCAGCAGGGACACCCAACCCATAGAAGGCCAGTCCCAGGTAGGTGCTCAGCAGGGACACCAACCCCATAGAAGGCCATTCAGAGGTAGGTGCTCAGTAGAAACACCAACCCCATAGAAGGCCAGTCCCAGGTAGGTGCTCAGAGACACCAGCCCTATAGAAGGAAAGTCCCAGGTAGGTGCTCAGCAGGGACACCCAACCCATAGAAGGCCAGTCCCAGGTAGGTGCTCAGCAGAGACACCAACCCCATAGAAGGCCATTCAGAGGTAGGTGCTCAGTAGAGACACCAACCCCATAGAAGGCCAGTCCCAGGTAGGTGCTCAGAGACACCAGCCCCATAGAAGGCCAGTCCCAGGTAGGTGCTCAGAGACACCAGCCCCATAGAAGGCCAGTCCCAGGTAGGTGCTCAGCAGAGACACCAACCCCATAGAAGGCCATTCAGAGGTAGGTGCTCAGTAGAGACACCAACCCCATAGAAGGCCAGTCCCAGGGAGGTGCTCAGAGACACCAGCCCATAGAAGGCCAGTCCCAGGTATGTGCTCAGCAGAGACACCAGCCCATAGAAGGCCAGTCCCAGGTAGGTGCTCAGCAGGTACAACAGCCCCATAGAAGGCTAGTCCCAGGTAGGTGCTCAGCAGGGACACAGCCTGTGTTCCTAGAGGTCATGGAACCCCTCATGGAGCTCAGGAGAAATGTTGGGGTCACAATCACTCCAAGCCGAGTCCATTCTCCATACAGAAAGGTTTTCTGCAGCTCCAATCAGCTCATAGAACATACAGGGGACAACCTGATTGGTCGGCTCGCACTCTGGTAATAGGACATAATGTCCACCTTTGGCATCGTTCTCACTTCCAGCCAGCAGGTGGTGCAGCTCAGGCAGGTCTTTTCCAGGACATTTTACTGCTGTGCTGTGAATTGTCTTCAGACTTCCTATGGGGAACACGCAGATAAATGTGCGTACAACGAGACGTGTAATGGACGACCTCAGGAGGACTCACTTACCAGAGTGTCCACTCCCAGCGTGAAGAGCATCAAGAAAAACAAGATGGACCAGAAGACCGAGCCAGGAAGAAGAGCAAGGGCTTCTGGGTAGGCAACAAATGCTAAGCCAGGGCCTGCGGGGAGACAATGGGCGGTTATTGGGGTCAATGTAGGTCATTTCCATCTATGGTGTCACCACCACCCCATCCTAGGTCTGACCTCCATATTCAGGAGGACATCTGACCTTCTCCTGGCCTCTGATTGGTGGGGAAGCATTGGTGCCATTGTGTGAACAGATTTATAATATCTGGAAATGGGAAGGCGGATTACGGTGATTGCCGAGGGATTCGAGTTCTGCGGACCTTCTACCAGACAGCTGGATGGTAAATCCAACTTCAAAACTGAGGTTCAGGGATTAGGATGGGGTTCAGGGATTAGGAGATGGTTCAGGGATTAGGATGAGGTTCAGGGATTAGGAGACGGTTCAGGGATTAGGATGGGGTTCAGGGATTAGGAGACGGTTCAGGGATTAGGTGGAGGTTCAGGGATTAGGATGGGGTTCAGGGATTAGGATGGGGTTCAGGGATTAGGAGATGGTTCAGGGATTAGGTGGAGGTTCAGGGATTAGATGGAGGAGGTTCAGGGATTAGGTGGAGGTTCAGGGATTAGATGGAGGAGGTTCAGGGATTAGGTGGAGGAGATTCAGGGATTAGGTTGGGGAATAAGGATTACAACGGGGTTCGGGGATTGGTCTGAGGTTCAGGGATTAGGTTGGGGAATAAGGATTACAGCAGGGTTTGGGGATTGGTCTTGGGTTCAGAGATTAGGATGAGGTTCAGGGATTAGGAGGCGGTTCAGGGATTAGGAGGTGGTTCAGGGATTAGGAGAAGGTTCAGGGATTAGGTGGAGGCTCAGGGATTAGGTGGAGGCTCAGGGATTAGGTGGAGGCTCAGGGATTAGGTTGGGGAATAAGGATTACAATGAGGTTCAGGGATTAGGTGGAGGTTCAGGGATTACAATGGGGTTCGGGGTTTGGTCTGAGGTTCAGGGATTAGGAGAAGGTTTAGGGATTAGATGGAGGTTCAGGGTTTAGGTGGAGGTTCAGGGATTAGGAGGCGGTTCAGGGATTAGAAGGTTCAGGGATTAGGAGAAGGTTCAGGGATTAGATGGAGGTTCAGGGATTAGGTTGGGCAATAAGGATTACAATGGGGTTCGGGGATTGGACTGAGGCTCAGGGATTAGGTGGAGGTTCAGGGATTAGGTTGGGGAATAAGGATTACAATGGGGTTCGGGGTTTGGTCTGAGGTTCCGGGATTAGGTGGAGGTTCAGGGATTACAATGGGGTTCGGTCTGAGGTTCAGGGATTAGGTGGAGGTTCAGGGATTAGGTGGAGGTTCAAGGATTAGGTTGGGGAATAAGGATTACAATGGGGTTCAGGGATTGGATTGAGGCTCGGGGATTAGGTGGAGGTTCAGGGATTAGATGGAGGTTCAGGGATTAGGTTGGGGAATAAGGATTACAATGGGGTTTGGTCTGAGGTTCAGGGATTAGATTGGGGAATAAGGATTACAATGGGGTTTGGGGATTGGTCTGAGGTTCAGGGATTAGGTGGAGGTTCAGGGATTACGATGAGCTTCAGGGATTAGGTTGGGCAATAAGGATTACAATGGGGTTCGGGATTGGTCTAAAGTTTGGGGATTAGTTTGAGGTTCACTAAAATAGGTTGAGGTTCAGGAATTGGGCTGAAGGACCAGGGATTAGATTGAAGAATAAGGATTACGATGGTGCTTGGGGACTGGTCCGAGGTTCGGGGATTAGGATGAGGACCAGGGATTAAATTGAGGATTATGGATTAGGTGGAGGTTCAGGGACTAGATTGGAGAATAAGGATTACAATGGGGTTCGGGGATTGGACTGAGGTTCAGGGATGAGGACCAGGGATTAGGTTGTGGTTCAAAGAGTAGGTTGAATGTAAAGGATGAGATAGAGGAATACGGATTACAATGGTATTTAGGGATTAGTCTAAGGTTCACTAAATAGGTTGAGGTTCAGGAATTAGGCAGAGGGCCAGGGATTGGGATGAAGGACCAGGAATTGGGTTGAAGAATAAGGATTGTGATGGTGCTTGGGGATTGGTCTGAGGTTCGGGGATTAGGATGAGGACCAGGGATTAGGTTGACTGTAAAGTATTGGGTTGAGGATTAGGGATTACTATGGTGTTTGGGGATTAATCTGAAATTCAGGGATTAGGATGAGGACCAGGGACTAGGTTGAATGTAAAGGATATTAGGAAATAAGGATTACAATGGTATTTAGGGATTAGTCTAAGGTTCAAGGATTAGTTTGAATGTAAAATATTAGATTGAAAATGAGGGATTATGATGGTGTTTGGGGATTATTCTGAGGTGCACTAAATAGGTTGAGCTTCAGGATTTAGGCTGAGGGCCAGGGATTAGGTTGAGGACCAGGGATTAGGTTGATTGTAAAGTATTATGTTGAGGATTAGGGATTACGATGGTGTTCGGGGATTAGTCTGAGGTTCAGGGATTAGGTTGAGGTTCAGGGATGGTTGTAGACTAGGGATTACAGTGATGTTCAGGGATTGGGTTGAATATAAAGTATCTGGTTGTGGATTACGGATCACGATGGTGTTCATGGATTATTCTAAAATTCAAGGATTAAATTGAGAGCCAGGGACTGGGTTGAGGGATACAATGGTGTTCAGGGATTGGAGTGAGGTTCAAGAGTTGGGTTGAGGTTCAGGGATTAGGCTGAGTGTAAAGGGTTAGAGTGAGGATTCGGGATTATGATGGTGTTTAGGGATTGGGTTGAGGTTCAGGGATTGGGCTGAATGTCAAGTATCGGGTTGTGGATTAGGAATTACGATGGTGTCCAGGGATTAGTCTGAAGTTCAGGAATTAGAATAATCCCCAAACACCAGTGTAATCCCTAATTTCTGAATTTCAGACTAATCCCTGGACACCATCGTAATTCCTAATCCACAACCCGATACTTGACATTCAGCCCAATCCCTGAACCTCAACCCAGTCCCTGTACACCATCCTAATCCCCCAACCTCAGACTAATCCCTGGACACCATCCTAATCCTCAAACCTTAGAATAATCCCCAAACACCAGTGTAATCCCTAAAGTCTGAGGATTAGGATGGTGTCCAGGGATTAGTCTGAGGTTGGGGGATTAGGATGGTGTACAGGGACTGGGTTGAGGTTCAGGAATTAGGGATTATGCTGGTGTTCCTGGATTAGTCTGATGTTGGGGGATTAGAATGGTGTCGTGAATTAGTCTGAGGTTTGGGGATTAGGGATTAGGATGATGTCCAGGGATTAGTCTGAGGTTGGGGGATTAGGATGGTGTACAGGGACTGGGTTAAAATTCAGGAATTAGACTAATTCACAAACACCAGCATAATCCCCAATTCCTGAACCTTAACCCAGTCCCTGTATACAATCCTATTCCCCAACCTCAGACTAATCCTCGAACAGCGTAATCCATAATTCCTGAACCTCAGACTAATCCCCAACCTCAGACTAATCCACGAACACTAGCATAATCCCTAATTCCTGAACCTCATCCCAGTCCCTGAACACCATCCTAATCCCCCAACCTCAGACTAATCCACCAACACTATCCTAATCCCCCAGCCTCTGACTAAACCCTGGACACCATCATATTCCCCCAACCCCTGACTAATCCACGAACATAATCCTAATCCCCCAACCTCTGACTAAACCCTGGGATTATGCTGGTGTTCGTGGATTAGTCTGAGGTAGGGGGATTAGGATGGTGTCTAGGGATTAATCTGAGGTTGGGGGATAAGGATGGTGTCCAGGGTTTAGTCTGAGGTTGGGGGATTAGGATGGTGTCCAGGGATTAGTCTGAGGTTGGGGGATTAGGATTGTGTCCAGGGATTAGTCTGAGGTAGGGGGATTAGGATGGTGTCCAGGGTTTAGTCTGAGGTTGGGGGATTAGGATGGTGTCCAGGGATTAGTCTGAGGTTGGGGGATAAGGATGGTGTCCAGGGATTAGTCTGAGGTTGGGGGATTAGGATTGTGTCCAGGGATTAGTCTGAGGTTGGGGGATAAGGATGGTGTCCAGGGATTAGTCTGAGGTTGGGGGATTAGGATTGTGTCCAGAGATTAGTCTGAGGTTGGGGGATTAGGATTGTGTCCAGGGATTAGTCTGAGGTTGGGGGATAAGGATGGTGTCCAGGGATTAGTCTGAGGTTGGGAGATAAGGATGGTGTCCAGGGATTAGTCTGAGGTTGGGGGATAAGGATGGTGTCCAGGGATTAGTCTGAGGTTGGGGGATTAGGATTGTGTCCAGGGATTAGTCTGAGGTTGGGGGATAAGGATGGTGTCCAGGGATTAGTCTGAGGTTGGGGGACTAGGATGGTGTCCAGGGATTAGTCTGAGGTTGGGGGACTAGGATTGTGTCCAGGGATTAGTCTGAGGTTGGGGGATTAGGATTGTGTCCAGGGATTAGTCTGAGGTTGGGGGATAAGGATGGTGTCCAGGGATTAGTCTGAGGTTGGGGGATTAGGATGGTGTCCAGGGATTAGTCTGAGGTTGGGGGATTAGGATGGTGTCCAGGGATTAGTCTGAGGTTGGGGGATAAGGATGGTGTCCAGGGATTAGTCTGAGGTTGGGGGATTAGGATTGTGTCCAGGGATTAGTCTGAGGTAGGGGGATAAGGATGGTGTCCAGGGATTAGTCTGAGGTTGGGGGACTAGGATGGTGTCCAGGGATTAGTCTGAGGTTGGGGGATTAGGATTGTGTCCAGGGATTAGTCTGAGGTTGAGGGATTAGGATGGTGTCCAGGGATTAGTCTGAGGTTGGGGGATAAGGATGGTGTCCAGGGATTAGTCTGAGGTTGGGGGACTAGGATTGTGTCCAGGGATTAGTCTGAGGTTGGGGGATTAGGATTGTGTCCAGGGATTAGTCTGAGGTTGGGGGATAAGGATGGTGTCCAGGGATTAGTCTGAGGTTGGGAGATAAGGATGGTGTCCAGGGATTAGTCTGAGGTTGGGGGATAAGGATGGTGTCCAGGGATTAGTCTGAGGTAGGGGGATTAGGATTGTGTCCAGGGATTAGTCTGAGGTTGGGGGATTAGGATTGTGTCCAGAGATTAGTCTGAGGTTGGGGGATAAGGATGGTGTCCAGGGACTGGGTTGAGGTTCAGGAATTAGCGATTACACTGGGTGTTTGTGGATTATTCTGAGGTTGGATGAGGATGGTGTCCAGAGATTAGTCTGAGGTTTGGGGAATAGGATGGTGTACAGGGACTGGGTTCAGGATTTAGGGATTATGCTGGTGGTCATGGATTAGTCTGAGGTTGAGGGATTAGGATGGTGTCCAGGGATTAGTCTGAGGTTGGGGGATTAGGATGGTGTCCAGGGATTAGTCTGAGGTTGGGGGATTAGGATGGTGTCCAGGGATTAGTCTGAGGTTGGGGGATAAGGATGGTGTCTAGGGATTAGTCTGAGGTTGGGGGATAAGGATGGTGTCTAGGGATTAGTCTGAGGTTGGGGGATAAGGATGGTGTCCAGGGAGTAGTCTGAGGTTGGGGGATTAGGATGGTGTCCAGGGATTAGTCTGAGGTTGGGGGATTAGGATTGTGTCTAGGGATTAGTCTGAGGTTGGGGGATTAGGATTGTGTCCAGGGTTTAGTCTGAGGTTGGGGGATTACGATGGTGTGGATTGGTCTGCGGTTGGGGGATTGCGATGGTGTGGATTGGTCTGCGGTTGGGGGATTACGATGGTGTGGATTGGTCTGCGGTTGGGGGATTACGATGGTGTGGATTGGTCTGCGGTTGGGGGATTACGATGGTGTGGATTGGTCTGCGGTTGGGGGTAGATGACATTTTCGGGTATAATGATGGCACAATACAGAAGAGTTGGCCAGTGTATTTCCTGGAATGGCATCTACCAGACGTTCTTGTGAACTCACCGGAATCGGCAACTTCCCCAACCGGCACTCGCTTCTTCCAGGCCATGTGACCCAGGATGGAGAAAATGGCGAATCCGGCAAAGAAGCTGGTGCAGCAGTTTCCAATGGCAATAACCAGCGTGTCCCTGAGAGACAGACAGACCATCGATGAGCCACAACACACCTCCCAGACGGGAGGAGCCTCTCTGCTCCTCCCACATCAACCAATCCCATCCGAGAAGACAATATTTATATGCAGTGATAGCAAACACCTGACTGGCTGTAATGGGTGAGGTCAGCCAATCACCTGATCTCATCCATCTTCCGCTCCTCCCCGACCTTTGGCTTGTCCCTGGACTACATTTCCTCCCGATCCCAACTACCGCTCCTTCCCGACCTTTGGCTTGTTCCTGGACTACATTTCCTCCCGATCCCATCCATCTACCGCTCCTTCCCGACCTTTGGCTTGTTCCTGGACTACATTTCCTCCCGATCCCATCCATCTACCGCTCCTCACCGGCCTTTGGCTTGTCCCCCGACTACATTTCCTCCCGATCCCATCCATCTACCGCACCTTCCCGACCTTTGGCTTGTCCCCCGACTACATTTCCTCCCGATCCCATCCATCTACCGCTCCTCCCCGACCTTTGGCTTGTCCCCCGACTACATTTCCTCCCGATCCCATCCATCTACCGCACCTTCCCGACCTTTGCTTGTTCCTCATCTACATTTCCTCCCGATCCCATCCATCTACCGCTCCTCACCGACCTTTGGCTTGTCCCCCGACTACATTTCCTCCCAATCCCATCCATCTACCGCACCTTCCCGACCTTTGCTTGTTCCTCATCTACATTTCCTCCCGATCCCATCCATCTACCGCTCCTCACCGACCTTTGGCTTGTCCCCAGACTACATTTCCTCCCGATCCCATCCATCTACCGCTCCTCACCGACCTTTGGCTTGTCCCCAGACTACATTTCCTCCTGATCCCATCCATCTACCGCTCCTCACTGACTTTTGGCTTGTTCCTGGACTACATTTCCTCCTGATCCCATCCATCTACCGCTCCTCACCGACCTTTGGCTTGTCCCCAGACTACATTTCCTCCTGGTCCCATCCATCTACCGCTCCTCACTGACTTTTGGCTTGTTCCTGGACTACATTTCCTGATCCCCCCAAAGAGCAGTAGATGGATGGGATCAGGAGAAAATGTAGATGAGGAACAAGCAAAGGTCGGTGAGGAGTGGTAGATGGATGGGATCAGGAGGAAATGTAGATGAGGAACAAGCAAAGGTCGGTGAGGAGTGGTAGATGGGTGGGATCAAGAGGAAATGTAATTGAGGAACAAGCCAAAAGGTCAGTAAGGAGTGGTAGATGGATGGGATCAGGAGGAAATATAGTTGAGAGGAACAAGCCAAAGGTCAGTAAAGAGCTGTAGATGGTTGGGATCAGGAGGAAATGTAGTCACGGAACAGGCCAATCTACTCCCGATCCCATCCATCTACTACCCCTTACCGACCTTCAGCTAGTTCCTCGACTACATTTCCTCCCGATCCCATCCATCTACTACCTCTTACCGACCTTCAGCTTGTTCCTGGACTACATTTCATCCTGATCCCATCCATCTACCGCTCCTCCCCGACCTTTGGTTTGTTTACTGACTACACTTCTGCTTGATATCTGCTACTGGACCCCAACTTGCTCCCCTCCTGGTGGGAAGATCCTGAGGACCACAACCTCGTTCTAACACGCAGCAAAGCCCATCTCCACCATCAGGAGCTCTGGTAAACACCGGGTAGTGATTACACCCCGCATCCCGGGTGACCCCGCATCATCCACTAGGATGCTCTGCTGGTAAATTTCATGCTGAGAACTCGTGGCCCTCTACTGCTACGGCCAATGCCCCGCCCCCCGATCCCAGAGTGTAGCCCAGGGTTCACCACCACCTTATCCTGCCTCATGCAGTGCTGGAATCAGCCAATCAGAATTCATCCCTACAAAGGAAATCCTGCTCAGGCCATGGTGCCGGGCAGAGGGGGGTGCAGCACTCACCTGATCACATTGTTGTCAAACTTGTTGTAGGAAGCCATGGAGAGGAGACCACCAAAACCGATCCCCAGAGAGTAGAAGATCTGAGAGGCGGCATCGTTCCACACCTGGAGAGGATAGACATGACTGAGGGGTCCGAGTACACCGAGCATACATAATTCCCCCATGACCCCCATCTACATACGGGATGACTATTACTCGGCATGTTCTTCTCCTCCCCTCTGACCTTCCATCTACATACGGGATGACTATTACTAGGTGTGGGCTTCTTCTCCCCTCTGACCTTCCATCTACATACAGGATGACCATTATTTGACGTGTTCTTCTTCTCCCCTCTGACCTTCCATCTACATATGGGATGACTATTACTAGGTGTGGGCTTCTTCTCCCGTCTGACCTTCCATCTACATACAGGATGACCATTACTTGACGTGTTCTTCTTCTCCCCTCTGACCTTCCATCTACATATGGGATGACTATTACTAGGTGTGGGCTTCTTCTCCCGTCTGACCTTCCATCTACATACAGGATGACCATTACTTGACGTGTTCTTCTTCTCCCCTCTGACCTTCCATCTACATATGGGATGACTATTACTAGGTGTGGGCTTCTTCTCCCGTCTGACCTTCCATCTACATACAGGATGACCATTACTTGACGTGTTCTTCTTCTCCCCTCTGACCCTCCATCTACATACGGGATAACTATTACTCAGCGTGTTCTTCTTCTCCCCTCTGACCTTCCATCTACATATGGGATGACTATTACTCAGCGTGTTCTTCTTCTCCCCTCTGACCCTCCATCTACATACGGGATAACTATTACTCGGCGTGTTCTTCTTCTCCCCTCTGACCTTCCATCTACATACGGGATGACTATTACTAGGTGTGAGCTTCTTCTCCCGTCTGACCTTCCATCTACATACGGGATAACTATTACTTGGCGTGTTCTTCTTCTCCCCTCTGACCTTCCATCTACATACGGGATGACTATTACAAGGTGTGGTCTTCTTCTAACGTCTGACCTTCCATCTACATACGGGATAACTATTACTTGGCGTGTTCTTCTTCTCCCCTCTGACCCTCCATCCACATATGTGAAGACTCTATTACTCGACGTGTTCTTCTCCCCTCTGACCTTCCATCTACATACGGGATAACTATTACTTGGCGTGTTCTTCTTCTCCCCTCTGACCCTCCATCTACATACGGGATGACTATTACTCGGCGTGTTCTTCTTCCCTCCTCTGACCTTCCATCTATATACGGGATAACTATTACTCAGCGTATTCTCTCCAATGACCCTCCATCTACATACGGGATGACTATTTTTCGGCGTGTTCTTGGTTTGGGATCCATGGATTAAACTGGAGGTTTCCATAGATGAGAGGATGGTCATGTGGTCTTGCCATGATCTGGCGTCCATCCATAGAAGAGGATGGTCATGTGGTCTGGCCATGATCTGGCGTCCATCCATAGAAGAGGATGGTCATGTGGTCTGGCCATGATCTGGCGCCCATCCATAGAAGAGGATGGTCATGTGGTCTGGCCATGATCTGGCGTCCATCCATAGATGAGAGGATGGTCATGTGGTCTGGCCATGATCTGGCGTCCATCCATAGATGAAAGGATGGTCATGTGGTCTGGCCATGATCTGGCGTCCATCCATAGATGAGGATGGTCATGTGGTCTGGCCATGATCTGGCGTCCATCCATAGATGAGGATGGTCATGTGGTCTGGCCATGATCTGGCGTCCATCCATAGATGAGAATGGTCATGTGGTCTGGCCATGATCTGGCGTCCATCCATAGATGAGGATGGTCATGTGGTCTGGCGTCCATCCATAGATGAGGATGGTCATGTGGTCTGGCCATGATCTGGTGTCCATCCATAGAAGAGGATGGTCATGTGGTCTGGCCATGATCTGGCGTCCATCCATAGAAGAGGATGGTCATGTGGTCTGGCCATGATCTGGCGTCCATCCATAGAAGAGGATGGTCATGTGGTCTGGCCATGATCTGGCGTCCATCCATAGAAGAGGATGGTCATGTGGTCTGGCCATGATCTGGCGTCCATCCATAGATGAGAGGATGGTCATGTGGTCTGGCCATGATCTGGTGCCCATCCATAGATGAGAGGATGGTCATGTGGTCTGGCCATGATCTGGCGCCCATCCATAGATGAGAGGATGGTCATGTGGTCTGGCCATGATCTGGCGTCCATCCATAGATGAGGATGGTCATGTGGTCTGGCCATGATCTGGCGTCCATCCATAGATGAGGATGGTCATGTGGTCTGGCCATGATCTGGCGTCCATCCATAGATGAGGATGGTCATGTGGTCTGGCCATGATCTGGCGTCCATCCATAGATGAGGATGGTCATGTGGTCTGGCGTCCATCCATAGATGAGGATGGTCATGTGGTCTGGCCATGATCTGGTGTCCATCCATAGATGAGGATGGTCATGTGGTCTGGCCATTATCTGGCGTCCATCCATAGATGAGAGGATGGTCATGTGGTCTGGCCATGATCTGGTATCCATCCATAGATGAGGATGGTCATGTGGTCTGGCCATGATCTGGTGTCCATCCATAGAAGAGGATGGTCATGTGGTCTGGCCATGATCTGGCGTCCATCCATAGAAGAGGATGGTCATGTGGTCTGGCCATGATCTGGCGTCCATCCATAGAAGAGGATGGTCATGTGGTCTGGCCATGATCTGGCGTCCATCCATAGATGAGAGGATGGTCATGTGGTCTGGCCATGATCTGGCGTCCATCCATAGATGAGAGGATGGTCATGTGGTCTGGCCATGATCTGGCGTCCATCCATAGATGAGAGGATGGTCATGTGGTCTGGCCATGATCTGGCGTCCATCCATAGATGAGAGGATGGTCATGTGGTCTGGCCATGATCTGGCGTCCATCCATAGATGAGGATGGTCATGTGGTCTGGCCATGATCTGGCGTCCATCCATAGATGAGGATGGTCATGTGGTCTGGCGTTCATCCATAGATGAGGATGGTCATGTGGTCTGGCCATGATCTGGCATCCATCCATAGATGAGAGGATGGTCATGTGGTCTGGCCATGATCTGGCGTCCATCCATAGATGAGAGGATGGTCATGTGGTCTGGCCATGATCTGGCGTCCATCCATAGATGAGAGGATGGTCATGTGGTCTGGCCATGATCTGGCATCCATCCATAGATGAGGATGGTCATGTGGTCTGGCCATGATCTGGCGTCCATCCATAGATGAGGATGGTCATGTGGTCTGGCGTTCATCCATAGATGAGGATGGTCATGTGGTCTGGCAATGATCTGGCATCCATCCATAGATGAGGATGGTCATGTGGTCTGGCCATGATCTGGTGTCCATCCATAGAAGAGGATGGTCATGTGGTCTGGCCATGATCTGGCGTCCATCCATAGATGAGAGGATGGTCATGTGGTCTGGCCATGATCTGGCGTCCATCCATAGATGAGAGGATGGTCATGTGGTCTGGCCATGATCTGGCGTCCATCCATAGATGAGGATGGTCATGTGGTCTGGCCATGATCTGGCGCCCATCCATAGATGAGGATGGTCATGTGGTCTGGCCATGATCTGGCGCCCATCCATAGATGAGGATGGTCATGTGGTCTGGCCATGATCTGGCGTCCATCCATAGATGAGAGGATGGTCATGTGGTCTGGCCATGATCTGGCGTCCATCCATAGATGAGAGGATGGTCATGTGGTCTGGCCATGATCTGGCGTCCATCCATTCGGCACAGGAGGCGGCTCAGCATTACATTGGATTGGTCGGTGGGGTAGTTGTTGGATGGAATGTACAGAGGAGGTCCATAGAGCCATGGAGGATCCTAGAGGAGACCTCCTCCCCCCCCCCCCCCAGCGGGTGATACCTGAGCACTCTGCAGTCTCCTCCAGTCAGCGGTCAGGTAGAATCGCACGCCATCTATAGATCCCTCCAAGGTGGCCCCACGGATGATGAGCACAACCAGGACAACATACGGGAAGGTGGCGGTGAAATATACTATCTGTGGAGACAATGGGGGAGGGGAGCAATGTACAAACCATTGAGATTCATAGAGAAAAGGGAGGATTGTATACATGAAGAGGAGGGATAGGGATGGGGTGGGATCGGTGTAGGTGAAGAGGAGGGATAGGGATGGGGTGGGATCGGTCAAGAGGAGGGATAGGGATAGGGGTGGGATCGGTGAAGAGGAGGGATGGGGTGGGGTCGGTGAAGAGGAGGGATGGGGTGGGGTCGGTGAAGAGGAGGGATAGGGTGGGATCGGTGAAGAGGAAGGATAGGGGTGGGATCGGTGAAGAGGAGGGATAGGGATGGGGTGGGATCGGTGAAGAGGAGGGATCGGTGAAGAGGAGGGATAGGGGTGGGATCGGTGAAGAGGAGGGATAGGGATGGGGTGGGATCGGTGAAGAGGAGGGATGGGGTGGGGTCGGTGAAGAGGAGGGATAGGGGTGGGATCGGTGAAGAGGAGGGATAGGGATGGGGTGGGATCGGTGAAGAAGAGGGATAGGGATGGGGTGGGATCGGTGAAGAGGAGGGATGGGGTGGGGTCGGTGAAGAGGAGGGATGGGGTGGGATCGGTGAAGAGGAGGGATAGGGATGACAGGCGGAGCTCTCACCTTCCCGGAGCTGCGGATCCCCTTCAGCATGCAGAGGAAGATGATGATCCAGGCAGCGAGCAGGCACAGGGCGAGCTGCCACCTCACAGGACCCGGGTCACTGAGACCAGAACTGTGCACCACTCCCAGCACCTCCTCACTGCAATGACAGGGGGCGCCAGAGAGAAGAGGGGTACACACCACGGTGAGCATGGAGATACTGCCAACCTCCCCCCCCGACACACGGATCCCAACCTCCCCCCCCCCCGACACACGGATCCCAATTTCCCCCCCACGACACATGGATCCCAACCTCCCCCCTTCCCACGACACACGGATCCCAACCTCCCCCCCCCCCCCGACACACGGATCCCAACCTCTCCCCCCCCCGACACACGGATCCCAATTTCCCCCCCACGACACACGGATCCCAACCTCCCCCCTTCCCACGACACACGGATCCCAACCCCCCCCCCCGACACACGGATCCCAACCCCCCCCCACACGGATCCCAATTTCCCCCCCCCCCACGACACACGGATCCCAACCTCCCCCCTGACACACGGATCCCAACCCCCCCCCTGACACACGGATCCCAACCCCCCCCCCCCCCCCCGACACACGGATCCCAACCTCCCCCCCCCACAGACACACAGATCCCAATCTCCCCCCCCCCCCCGACACACGGATCCCAACCCCCCCCCCGACACACGGATCCCAACCCCCCCCCCCCCCCGACACACGGATCCCAACCCCCCCCCCCCCGACACACGGATCCCAACCCCCCGACACACGGATCCCAACCTCCCCCCCACCCCGCCGACACACGGATCCCAACCCCCCCCGACACACGGATCCCATCCTCCCTCCCCCCCACGACACACGGATCCCAACCTCCCCCCCCCCCTCACGACACACGGATCCCAACCTCCCCCCCCCCACGACACACGGATCCCAACCTCCCCCCCCCCCCCCTCACGACACACGGATCCCAACCTCCCCCCCCCACGACACACGGATCCCAACCTCCGCCCCCCACGACACACGGATCCCAACCTCCCCCCCGCAATGCGCGGATCCAAATCTCCCCCCCGACACACAGATCACACACTTACTTCCAGAACGCTTCCGGGGCGCTGAACTGGGACCCGTTCATGGATGTGTTCTGAAAAACACCCGACATACAGGATGGGACATGCAGAACGCACAACATACGACACATGGAACACACAACATACAGGATGGGACATGCAGAAAACACGGAACACACAACATTCAGGATGGGACATGCAGAACACATGGAACACACAACATACAGGATGGGACATGCAGAACACAAGGAACACACAACATACAGGATGGGACATGCAGAACACATGGAACACACAACATACAGGATGGGACATGCAGAAAACACGGAACATGGAACACACAAACCTGATGGGACATGCAGAATACACGGAACACACAACATACAGGATGGGACATGCACAACACACAGAACACACAACATACAGGATTCGACATGAAGAACACATTGAACACACAACATACAACACAGGACATGCAGAACACATGGAACACACAACAAACGAGACATGAAACACACAACATATGACACACAGAACACATAAAAGATGACAACATATAACATACAGAACACACAAGATATGACACAAAGAACATACGTCACATGGAACACACAACATATGAGACACGGAACACACAACAGATGACACAACATACTGTATAACATACAGAACACACAAGATATGACACAAAATATAGAACACAAAGAACATACAACATATGAGACAAGGTACACACAACATACAACACACAACATACGACACACAGAGCACACAACATTCAACACACAAGATGTGACACACAACAGATGATCCACGGAACACACATCATATGACACACAACATATTACACACGGAACAAACATATGACACATGGAACACACAATATGCGACACAGAATACATGACAGATGACACAGGAAGACACAATATATGACACATGGAACACAACATGTGACAAATGGAACACAGAACATGACACGAAACACACAAAGCCCACATGACATACAACACGAAGCATGACGTGACACACAGAACAAATATATGACACATGCAACACATGACACAGAACACATAACAGATGACAACATATAACATACAGAACACACAAGATATGACAAAAAACATAGAACACAAAGAACATACAACATATGAGACAAGGTACACACAACATACAACACACGACACACGGAGCACACAACATTCAACACACAAGATGTGACACACAACAGATGTCGCACAGAACACACATCATATGACACATGAAACACACATTATATGACACACAACATATGACACACTGAACATATGACACATGGAACACATGACATGTGACACAGAATACATGACAGATGACACAGATAGAAACAATATATGACACATGGAACACAACATGTGACAAATGGAACACAGAACATGAACACACAAAGCCCACATGACATACAACACGAAGCATGACGTGACACACAGAACAAACATATGACACATGCAACACATGACACAGAATAATACATGACAGATGACACACAGAACACATGACTTGTGACACACACCATATAACACACGAGAGATGACACACGGAACACACACAGACAGTCAGGATCTTACCGTGCACAGCTGCATGTAGCGGGGGGCCTGGCATGACCAGGGGAGGGGGCTCTGGAAGGACTGGCCCAGGTAGTAGAAGGTCCAGGCAATGATGACGTTATAATAGAGAGAGACCAGAGAGGAGACCAGGAGCATCCCGACCCCGATACCTGGGGGGACAATGGGGACACCACCAGTCATTGCCGCTCCACCAATAGGATCCACCCATGAGGTCCCACCATTGTATGTCAGACATGACCGGTCCCATGAGGTCCCACCATTGTATGTCAGACATGACCGGTCCCATGAGAGACCAGAGAGGAGACCAGGAGCATCCCGACCCCGATACCTGGGGGGACAATGGGGACACCACCAGTCATTGCCGCTCCACCCATGAGGTCCCACCATTGTATGTCACACATGACCGGTCCCATGAGGTCCCACCATTGTATGTCAGACATGACCGGTCCTATGAGAGACCAGAGAGGAGACCAGGAGCATCCCGACCCCGATACCTGGGGGGACAATGGGGACACCACCAGTCATTGCCGCTCCACCCATGAGGTCCCACCATTGTATGTCACACATGACCGGTCCCATGAGGTCCCACCATTGTATGTCAGACATGACCGGTCCTATGAGAGACCAGAGAGGAGACCAGGAGCATCCCGACCCCGATACCTGGGGGGACAATGGGGACACCACCCGTCATTACCGCTCCACCAATAGGATCCACCCATGAGGTCCCACCATTGTATGTCACACATGACCGGTCCTATGAGGTCCCACCATTGTATGTCAGACATGACCGGTCCTATGAGAGACCAGAGAGGAGACCAGGAGCATCCCGACCCCGATACCTGGGGGGACAATGGGGACACCACCCGTCATTGCCGCTCCACCCATGAGGTCCCACCATTGTATGTCACACATGACCGGTCCCATGAGGTCCCACCATTGTATGTCAGACATGACCGGTCCTATGAGAGACCAGAGAGGAGACCAGGAGCATCCCGACCCCGATACCTGGGGGGACAATGGGGACACCACCAGTCATTGCCGCTCTACCAATAGGATCCACCCATGAGGTCCCACCATTGTATGTCAGACATGACCGGTCCCATGAGGTCCCACCATTGTATGTCAGACATGACCGGTCCCATGAGAGACCAGAGAGGAGACCAGGAGCATCCCGACCCCGATACCTGGGGGGACAATGGGGACACCACCCGTCATTACCGCTCCACCAATAGGATCCACCCATGAGGTCCCACCATTGTATGTCACACATGACCGGTCCCATGAGGTCCCACCATTGTATGTCAGACATGACCGGTCCCATGAGAGACCAGAGAGGAGACCAGGAGCATCCCGACCCCGATACCTGGGGGGACAATGGGGACACCACCCGTCATTACCGCTCCACCCATGAGGTCCCACCATTGTATGTCAGACATGACCAGTCCCATGAGGTCCCACCATTGTATGTCAGACATAACCAGTCCCATGAGGTCCCACCATTGTATGTCAGACATGACCGGTCCCATGAGGTCCCACCATTGTATGTCAGACATGACCAGTCCCATGAGAGACCAGAGAGGAGACCAGGAGCATCCTGACCCCGATACCTGGGGGGACAATGGGGACACCACCCGTCATTACCGCTCCACCCATGAGGTCCCACCATTGTATGTCAGACATGACCGGTCCCATGAGGTCCCACCATTGTATGTCAGACATGACCGGTCCCATGAGGTCCCACCATTGTATGTCAGACATGACCGGTCCCATGAGAGACCAGAGAGGAGACCAGGAGCATCCCGACCCCGATACCTGGGGGGACAATGGGGACACCACCAGTCATTGCCGCTCCACCAATAGGATCCACCCATGAGGTCCCACCATTGTATGTCACACATGACCGGTCCTATGAGGTCCCACCATTGTATGTCACACATGACCGGTCCTATGAGAGACCAGAAAGGAGACCAGGAGCATCCCGACCCCGATACCTGGGGGGACAATGGGGACACCACCCGTCACTGCCGCTCCACCCATAGGATCCACCCATTAGGTCCCACCATTGTATGTCACACATGACCGGTCCCATGAGGTCCCACCATTGTATGTCAGACATGACCGGTCCCATGAGAGACCAGAGAGGAGACCAGGAGCATCCCGACCCCGATACCTGGGGGGACAATGGGGACACCACCCGTCATTACCGCTCCACCCATGAGGTCCCACCATTGTATGTCAGACATGACCAGTCCCATGAGGTCCCACCATTGTATGTCAGACATGACCGGTCCCATGAGAGACCAGAGAGGAGACCAGGAGCATCCCGACCCCGATACCTGGGGGGACAATGGGGACACCACCCGTCACTGCCGCTCCACCCATGAGGTCCCACCATTGTATGTCAGACATGACCGGTCCCATGAGGTCCCACCATTGTATGTCAGACATGACCGGTCCCATGAGAGACCAGAGAGGAGACCAGGAGCATCCCGACCCCGATACCTGGGGGGACAATGGGGACACCACCCGTCATTACCGCTCCACCCATGAGGTCCCACCATCGTATGTCACACATGACTGGTCCTATGAGGTCCCACCATTGTATGTCAGACATGACCAGTCCCATGAGGTCCCACCATTGTATGTCAGACATGACCGGTCCTATAAGGTCCCACCATTGTATGTCAGACATGACCGGTCCTATGAGGTCCCACCATTGTATGTCAGACATGACCGGTCCTATGAGGTCCCACCATTGTATGTCAGACATGACCGGTCCCATGAGAGACCAGAGAGGAGACCAGGAGCATCCCGACCCCGATACCTGGGGGGACAATGGGGACACCACCCGTCATTACCGCTCCACCCATGAGGTCCCACCATTGTATGTCAGACATGACCGGTCCTATGAGGTCCCACCATTGTATGTCAGACATGACCGGTCCCATGAGGTCCCACCATTGTATGTCAGACATGACCGGTCCCATGAGGTCCCACCATTGTATGTCAGACATGACCGGTCCCATGAGGTCACATTACCTTTCAGGATGGGGCAGCACTTCCAGACGGTGATGGGCCCCGCGGCCCCGTACTGGCCCAGGCTCAGCTCCATCAGGAAGAGGGGGAGGCCGGTGAAGAAGAGCATGATGGAGTACGGGATGAGGAAGGCTCCTGGGAGAGGAAAAACAACACTCACCATCAGATCCAATCCGACCAATCAGAACAAAGGAACAATCTCATTGTGGATCTACCGAAACCTCACCGCCTATGGACCCCCCACACATAGATCCCCCCGGTCAGTCCTCACCGCCTATGGACCCCCCACACATAGATCCCCCCAGTCATTCCTCACTGCCTATGGACCCCCCACACATAGATCCCCCCGGTCAGTCCTCACCGCCTATGGACCCCCCACACATAGATCCCCCCGGTCAGTCCTCACCGCCATGGACCCCCACACATAGATCCCCCCGGTCAGTCCTCACCGCCTATGGAACCCCCACACATAGATCCCCCCACATATAGAGGAAAAACTGGAAATGGTGCACTCCTAGATATGGCCTGGACCGGCCTTCTGTCACACCAGGCACATTCCCGAGGACAGGGGGCCTCCGTCCATTCCCGAGGACAGAGGGCCTCCGTCCATTCCCGAGGACAGACGGCCTCCGTCCATTCCCGAGGACAGACGGCCTCCGTCCATTCCCGAGGACAGACGGCCTCCGTCCATTCCCGAGGACAGACGGCCTCCGTCCATTCCCGAGGACAGACGGCCTCCGTCCATTCCCGAGGACAGACGGCCTCCGTCCATTCCCGAGGACAGACGGCCTCCGTCCATTCCCGAGGACAGACGGCCTCCGTCCATTCCCGAGGACAGACGGACTCCGTCCATTCCCGAGGACAGAAGGCCTCCGTCCATTCCCGAGGACAGAGGGCCTCCGTCCATTCCCGAGGACAGACGGCCTCCGTCCATTCCCGAGGACAGACGGCCTCCGTCCATTCCCGAGGACAGACGGCCTCCGTCCATTCCCGAGGACAGACGGCCTCCGTCCATTCCCGAGGACAGAGGGACTCCGTCCATTCCCGAGGACAGGGGGCCTCCGTCCATTCCCGAGGACAGGGGGCCTCCGTCCATTCCCGAGGACAGACGGCCTCCGTCCATTCCCGAGGACAGACGGCCTCCGTCCATTCCCGAGGACAGACGGCCTCCGTCCATTCCCGAGGACAGACGGCCTCCGTCCATTCCCGAGGACAGACGGCCTCCGTCCATTCCCGAGGACAGACGGCCTCCATCATAGTGAATTGTATTCGGATGTTTTGGGTGATGGGTGGTGACATCGGGTGGAAGGTATTTGTGTTGTGGGTGGAGTGATCTGGTGAGGGGGCGGGGTGATCTGGTGAGGGGGCGGGGTGATCTGGTGAGGGGGCGGGGTGATCTGGTGAGGGGGCGGGGTGATCTGACATGCGTGTCACTGCAGTACCGGCTTATTATGTGTTGGGTGTGGAGAGGAATCCAGATGAGTAATCCTGATAATCGCTCATCACCCCGGGACACGCGTGACCTTCAGTGTTCACTGTCAACAACCTGACCCGGGACACCGCCAGTTTCCTCCTGCCGTGTTCTATATATATATACACAGTGAAGGAGATGCGTATCTGCTCCCCTACTTGGTGGCCAATCCCTTGTTGGCCATCACAGAGGTCAGACGTTTCCTGGAGTTGGCCCCCAGGTTCGCACACATCTCAGGAGGGATTTTGGCCCACTCCTCTTGGCAGATCCTCTCCAAGTCATTAAGGTTTGGTGGATGACGTTTGGCAACTCGAACTTTCAGCTCCTCCACAGATTTTCCATCGGATGAAGGTCTGGAGACTGGCTAGGCCACTCCAGGACCTTAATGTGCTTCTTCTTGAGCCGCTCCTTTGTTGCCTTGGCCGTGTGTTTTGGGTCATTGTCATGCTGGAACACCCATCCACCACCCATTTTCAATGCCCTGGCTGAGGGAAGAAGGTTCTCACCCAAGATTTGAGGGTACATTGCCCCGTCCATCGTCCCTTTGATGCGGTGCAGTTGTCCTGTCCCCTTAGCAGAAAAACCCCCCCAAAGCAGAATGTTTCCACCACCATGTCTCACAGTTGGGATGGTGTTCTTGGGGTCATAGGCAGCTTTCCTCCTCCTCCAAACACGGCGAGTTGAGTTGATGCCAAAGAGCTGGATTTTGGTCTCCTCTGACCACAACACTTCCCACCAGTCCTCCTCGGCATCATTCAGATGTTCAGTGGCAGACTTCAGACGGGCCTGGACATGGGCTTTCTTGAGCAGAGGGACCGTGCGGGGGCACTGCAGGATTTCAGTCCTTGTCGGCGTAGTGTGTTACCAATTGTTTTCTTGGTGACTGTGGTCCCAGCTGCCTGGAGATCATTGACAAGATCCTCACGTGTAGTTCTGGGATGATTCCTCACTGTTCTCATGATCATTGACACTCCACGAGGTGAGATCTTGCATGGTGCACCAGACCTAGGGAGACTGACACTTGTTTTGTGTTTCTTCCATTTGTGAATGATTGCACCAACTGTTGTCACCTTCTCACCAAGCTGCTTGGCCATAGTTTGGTAGCCCAGTCCAGCCTTGTGTAGGTCTACCATCTTGTCCCTGACCTCCTTGGACAGCTCTTTGGTCTTTGCCATGGTGGAGAGTTTGGAATCTGATGGTTTGATGGCTCCTGTGGACAGGTGTCTTTTATACAGGTAACACAATGAGATTAGCAGCACTCCCTTTAAGAGACTGCTTCTAATCTCAGCTTGTTACCTGTATGAGAGACACCTGGGAGCCAGAAATCCTGCTGAATGATAGGGGATCAAATCCTTCTTTCCCTCATGAACATGCAGATCCGTCATCATTTGTTAGACGCATTTCTGCTGAATTTGTTGTTGTATTCTGTCTCTCAGTGTTACACCGAACATTCCATTGTTAGACCGATCATTTCTGTGTGAGGGGCGAACATTCCATTGTTAGACCGATCATTTCTGTGTGAGGGGCGAACATTCCATTGTTAGACCGATCATTTCTGTGTGAGGGGCGAACATTCCATTGTTAGACCGATCGTTTCTGTGTGAGGGACAAACATTCCATTGTTAGACCGATCATTTCTGTGTGAGGGGCGAACATTCCATTGTTAGACCGATCATTTCTGTGTGAGGGGCAAACATTCCATTGTTAGACCGATCATTTCTGTGTGAGGGGAGAACATTCCATTGTTAGACCGATCGTTTCTGTGTGACGGGTGAACATTCCATTGTTAGACCGATCGTTTCTGTGTGAGGAGAGAACATTCCATTGTTAGACCGATCATTTCTGTGTGAGGGGCGAACATTCCATTGTTAGACCGATCATTTCTGTGTGAGGGGCGAACATTCCATTGTTAGACCGATCGTTTCTGTGTGAGGGGCGAACATTCCATTGTTAGACCAATCATTTCTGTGTGAGGGGCGAACATTCCATTGTTAGACCGATCATTTCTGTGTGAGGGGCGAACATTCCATTGTTAGACCGATCATTTCTGTGTGAGGGGCGAACATTCCATTGTTAGACCGATCATTTCTGTGTGAGGGGCGAGCATTCCATTGTTAGACCGATCATTTCTGTGTGAGGGGCGAACATTCCATTGTTAGACCGATCGTTTCTGTGTGAGGGGCGAACATTCCATTGTTAGACCGATCATTTCTGTGTGAGGGGCGAACATTCCATTGTTAGACCGATCGTTTCTGTGTGAGGGGCGAACATTCCATTGTTAGACCGATCGTTTCTGTGTGAGGGGCGAACATTCAGCATCAGAGGGGGGCAAATACGCATTTCCTGCACTGTAAGTATACTGACCCCCGATGGGGGACGGAGGAGTTCAACTATGGGAGGGCTGGAGGATCTCTGTCCTCCAAAACAGAGGAGCTCAGTCACGGAAGACGGAGGAGCTGAGGACGGGGGGGGGGAGGTGGGAGAAGCTGAGGACAGGGGGGAGGTGGGAGAAGCTGAGGACAGAGGGGAGGTGGGAGGAGCTGACAGGGGGCGGGGTCTATCGGGTGAATCCACAGCTGTGTAGAGGGTTCTTTATGGTCAGAGCGGTGAGGATGTGGACCTTCCTTCCCCCGTTGGTGGTTTCAGCGAGGACATGGTATATGTGAGTGAACCTGAGGACAGGAGGTTGGAGGAGCTGAGGACAGAGGGGAGGTGGGAGGAGCTGAGGACAGGAGGTGGGAGGAGCTGAGGACAGAGGGGAGGAGCTGAAGACAAGGTGCTGGGAGAAGCTGAGGACAGAGGGGAGGAGCTGAAGACAAGGTGGTGGGAGGAGCTGAGGACAGAGGGGAGGTGGGAGGAGCTGAGGACAGGAGGTGGGTGGGAGGAGCTGAGGACAGACGGGAGGTGGAAGGAGCTGAGGACAGAGGGGAGGAGCTGAAGAAAAGGCGGTGGGAGGAACTGAGGACAGAGGGGAGGTGGGAGGAGCTGAGGACAGAGGGGAGGTGGGAGGAGCTGAGGACAGAGGGGAGGTGGGAGGAGCTGAGGACAGGGGGCGGGGTCTATCAGGTGAATCCTCAGCTGTGTAGAGGATTCTTTACGGTTAGAGCTGTGAGGATGTGGAGCTCCCTTCCCCTGTTGGTGGTGTCAGTGGGGACATGGTATATGTGAGAGGAGCTGAAGACAGGAGGTGGGAGGAGTTGAAGACAGGAGGTGGGAGGAGCTGAAGACGGGGGGCGGGGTCTATCGGGTTCTTTACGGTCAAAGCGGTGAGGATGTGGAGCTCCCTTCCCCCGTTGGTGGTGTCAGTGGGGACATGGTATATGGGGGTGACATGTCTCCACACGTCATCGTGCTCACGCCATGAACTCCTCCCGGTGATCCCGCCATGGAGATCCATCTGCAGGCACTTCCTGTTGTAAGGTGACAACGCTGGATTGTCCTCCCCATGGAGGTGACCACACATGACACATAGGGCCCTCTGGTGTCACCATCAGGGAGGCAGGAAGTGGCAGCACAGAGATGGAAGGGGGGGGGGAGGAAAAGACAAACTCTGCGCGGACTCCTCACGTCCCTCCCCCAGGAATGACTCCCATTTTCTGAGTCCACAATCATTCTCTGTGTCCCCCCCCCCAGCACTCACCTCCCCCGTTCCGGTAGCAGAGGTACGGGAACCTCCACACATTGCCCAATCCCACGCAGTACCCGATGCAGGACAGCAGGAACTCATACTTCCCTCCCCAGGTCTCCCGGGGGGCGGAGCCTGCAGGTGGAGGGAGGGGCCCGGACTCAGGGGGCGATGATGGCGGAGGGAGGCTGGCGTTGGGATGGAAGTTGGGTCCCAGAGCCGGTGATGTTCCCTGAGAGAGAGAAAACACTTCATTATATGGACGCCCAACATCATCCAACCCTTCCCTCCCCAGCCTGACTGGCCCCACCCCTTTCCTGCATCAGAGCTCTGCCTCATTTCCTGGCTGGAGAACAACCAGCATCATCAAACCCTTTCCTCCCCAGCCTGACTGTCCCTGACCCCACCCCTTTCCTTCATTATAGCTCCGCCTTATTTCCTGGCTGGACGACACCCAGCATCATCCAAGGCTTTCCTCCCCAGTCTCTCTCTCTGTACTGCGCTCTCCCCTGTGTTGGTGATATCACATTGGTGGTCTCTCTCTGTACTGCGCTCTCCCCTGTGTTGGTGATATCACATTGGTGGTCTCTCTCTCTCTGTACTGCTCTCTCCCCTGTGTTGGTGATATCACATTGGTGGTCTCTCTGTACTGCGCTCTCCCCTGTGTTGGTGATATCACATTGGT
Organism: Staurois parvus; assembly: GCF_062004578.1. Classification (NCBI taxonomy): domain Eukaryota; kingdom Metazoa; phylum Chordata; class Amphibia; order Anura; family Ranidae; genus Staurois; species Staurois parvus. The sequence goes on along the minus strand of NW_028320393.1, from coordinate 40,018 downwards.
GGTCTCTCTCTGTACTGCGCTCTCCCCTGTGTTGGTGATATCACATTGGTGGTCTCTCTCTCTCAGTACTGCGCTCTCTCCTGTGTTGGTGATATCACATTGGTGGTCTCTCTCTCTCAGTACTGCGCTCTCTCCTGTGTTGGTGATATCACATTGGTGGTCTCTCTCTGTACTGCGCTCTCCCCTGTGTTGGTGATATCACATTGGTGGTCTCTCTCTGTACTGCGCTCTCACCTGTGTTGGTGATATCACATTGGTGGTCTCTCTCTCTCTCAGTACTGCGCTCTCCCCTGTGTTGGTGATATCACATTGGTGGTCTCTCTCTCTGTACTGCGCTCTCCCCTGTGTTGGTGATATCACATTGGTGGTCTCTCTCTCTCTGTACTGCGCTCTCCCCTGTGTTGGTGATATCACATTGGTGGTCTCTCTCTCTGTACTGCGCTCTCCCCTGTGTTGGTGATATCACATTGGTGGTCTCTCTGTACTGCGCTCTCCCCTGTGTTGGTGATATCACATTGGTGGTCTCTCTCTGTACTGCGCTCTCACCTGTGTTGGCGATATCACATTGGTGGTCTCTCTCTCTGTACTGCGCTCTCCCCTGTGTTGGTGATATCACATTGGTTCTCTCTCTCTCTGTACTAGACTCTCCCCTGTGTTGGTGATATCACATTGGTGGTCTCTCTCTCTGTACTGCGCTCTCCCCCGTGTTGGTGATATCACATTGGTGGTCTCTCTCTGTACTGCGCTCTCCCCTGTGTTGGTGATATCACATTGGTGGTCTCTCTCTCTCTCAGTACTGCGCTCTCCCCTGTGTTGGTGATATCACATTGGTGGTCTCTCTCTCTGTACTGCGCTCTCCCCTGTGTTGGTGATATCACATTGGTGGTCTCTCTCTCTGTACTGCGCTCTCCCCTGTGTTGGTGATATCACATTGGTGGTCTCTCTCTCTGTACTGCGCTCTCCCCTGTGTTGGTGATATCACATTGGTGGTCTCTCTCTCTGTACTGCGCTCTCCCCTGTGTTGGTGATATCACATTGGTGGTCTCTCTCTCTGTACTGCGCTCTCCCCTGTGTTGGTGATATCACATTGGTTCTCTCTCTGTACTGCGCTCTCCCCTGTGTTGGTGATATCACATTGGTGGTCTCTCTCTCTCTCTCTGTACTGCGCTCTCCCCTGTGTTGGTGATATCACATTGGTGGTCTCTCTCTCTGTACTGCGCTCTCCCGTGTTGGTGATATCACATTGGTGGTCTCTCTCTCTGTACTGCGCTCTCCCCTGTGTTGGTGATATCACATTGGTGGTCTCTCTGTACTGCACTCTCCCCTGTGTTGGTGATATCACATTGGTGGTCTCTCTCTCTCTGTACTGCGCTCTCCCCTGGGTTGGTGATATCACATTGGTGGTCTCTCTGTACTGCGCTCTCCCCTGTGTTGGTGATATCACATTGGTTCTCTCTCTGTACTGCGCTCTCCCCTGTGTTGGTGATATCACATTGGTTCTCTCTCTCTCTGTACTGCGCTCTCCCCTGTGTTGGTGATATCACATTGGTGGTCTCTCTCTTTCTCTGTACTGCGCTCTCCCCTGTGTTGGTGATATCACATTGGTGGTCTGTCTCTGTACTGCGCTCTCCCCTGTGTTGGTGATATCACATTGGTGGTCTGTCTCTGTACTGCGCTCTCCCCTGTGTTGGTGATATCACATTGGTGGTCTCTCTCTCTGTACTGCGCTCTCCCCTGTGTTGGTGATATCACATTGGTGGTCTGTCTCTGTACTGCGCTCTCCCCTGTGTTGGTGATATCACATTGGTGGTCTCTCTCTCTCTGTACTGCGCTCTCCCCTGTGTTGGTGATATCACATTGGTGGTCTGTCTCTGTACTGCGCTCTCCCCTGTGTTGGTGATATCACATTGGTGGTCTCTCTCTCTGTACTGCGCTCTCCCCTGTGTTGGTGATATCACATTGGTGGTCTCTCTCTCTCTGTACTGCGCTCTCCCCTGTGTTGGTGATATCACATTGGTGGTCTCTCTCTCAGTACTGCGCTCTCCCCTGTGTTGGTGATATCACATTGGTGGTCTCTCTCTCTCTGTACTGCGCTCTCCCCTGTGTTGGTGATATCACATTGGTGGTCTCTCTCTGTACTGCGCTCTCCCCTGTGTTGGTGATATCACATTGGTGGTCTCTCTCTCTCTGTACTGCGCTCTCCCCTGTGTTGGTGATATCACATTGGTGGTCTCTCTGTACTGCGCTCTCCCCTGTGTTGGTGATATCACATTGGTGGTCTCTCTGTACTGCGCTCTCCCCTGTGTTGGTGATATCACATTGGTTCTCTCTCTCAGTACTGCGCTCTCCCCTGTGTTGGTGATATCACATTGGTGGTCTCTCTCTGTACTGCGCTCTCCCCTGTGTTGGTGATATCACATTGGTGGTCTCTCTCTGTACTGCGCTCTCCCCTGTGTTGCTGATATCACATTGGTTCTCTCTCTCAGTACTGCGCTCTCCCCTGTGTTGGTGATATCACATTGGTGGTCTCTCTCTGTACTGCGCTCTCCCCTGTGTTGGTGATATCACATTGGTGGTCTCTCTCTGTACTGCGCTCTCCCCTGTGTTGGTGATATCACATTGGTGGTCTCTCTCTGTACTGCGCTCTCCCCTGTGTTGGTGATATCACATTGGTGGTCTCTCTCTGTACTGCGCTCTCCCCTGTGTTGGTGATATCACATTGGTTCTCTCTCTGTACTGCGCTCTCCCCTGTGTTGGTGATATCACATTGGTGGTCTCTCTCTCTCTGTACTGCGCTCTCCCCTGTGTTGGTGATATCACATTGGTGGTCTCTCTCTCTCAGTACTGCACTCTCCCCTGTGTTGGTGATATCACATTGGTTCTCTCTCTCTGTACTGCGCTCTCCCCTGTGTTGGTGATATCACATTGGTGGTCTCTCTCTGTACTGCGCTCTCCCCTGTGTTGGTGATATCACATTGGTGGTCTCTCTCTCTCTGTACTGCGCTCTCCCCTGTGTTGGTGATATCACATTGGTGGTCTCTCTCTCTCTGTACTGCGCTCTCCCCTGTGTTGGTGATATCACATTGGTGGTCTCTCTCTCTCTGTACTGCGCTCTCCCCTGTGTTGGTGATATCACATTGGTGGTCTCTCTCTGTACTGCGCTCTCCCCTGTGTTGGTGATATCACATTGGTGGTCTCTCTCTGTACTGCGCTCTCACCTGTGTTGGTGATATCACATTGGTGGTCTCTCTCTCTCTCAGTACTGCGCTCTCCCCTGTGTTGGTGATATCACATTGGTGGTCTCTCTCTCTGTACTGCGCTCTCCCCTGTGTTGGTGATATCACATTGGTGGTCTCTCTCTCTCTGTACTGCGCTCTCCCCTGTGTTGGTGATATCACATTGGTGGTCTCTCTCTCTGTACTGCGCTCTCCCCTGTGTTGGTGATATCACATTGGTGGTCTCTCTGTACTGCGCTCTCCCCTGTGTTGGTGATATCACATTGGTGGTCTCTCTCTGTACTGCGCTCTCACCTGTGTTGGCGATATCACATTGGTGGTCTCTCTCTCTGTACTGCGCTCTCCCCTGTGTTGGTGATATCACATTGGTTCTCTCTCTCTCTGTACTAGACTCTCCCCTGTGTTGGTGATATCACATTGGTGGTCTCTCTCTCTGTACTGCGCTCTCCCCCGTGTTGGTGATATCACATTGGTGGTCTCTCTCTGTACTGCGCTCTCCCCTGTGTTGGTGATATCACATTGGTGGTCTCTCTCTCTCTCAGTACTGCGCTCTCCCCTGTGTTGGTGATATCACATTGGTGGTCTCTCTCTCTCTCTGTACTGCGCTCTCCCCTGTGTTGGTGATATCACATTGGTGGTCTCTCTCTGTGTACTGCGCTCTCCCCTGTGTTGGTGATATCACATTGGTGGTCTCTCTCTCTCTCTGTACTGCGCTCTCCCCTGTGTTGGTGATATCACATTGGTGGTCTCTCTCTCTGTACTGCGCTCTCCCCTGTGTTGGTGATATCACATTGGTTCTCTCTCTGTACTGCGCTCTCCCCTGTGTTGGTGATATCACATTGGTGGTCTCTCTCTCTCTCTGTACTGCGCTCTCCCCTGTGTTGGTGATATCACATTGGTGGTCTCTCTCTCTGTACTGCGCTCTCCCCTGTGTTGGTGATATCACATTGGTGGTCTCTCTCTCTGTACTGCGCTCTCCCCTGTGTTGGTGATATCACATTGGTGGTCTCTCTCTCTGTACTGTGCTCTCCACTGTGTTGGTGATATCACATTGGTTCTCTCTCTGTACTGCGCTCTCCCCTGTGTTGGTGATATCACATTGGTGGTCTCTCTCTCTCTGTACTGCGCTCTCCCCTGTGTTGGTGATATCACATTGGTGGTCTCTCTCTCTCTGTACTGCGCTCTCCCCTGTGTTGGTGATATCACATTGGTGGTCTCTCTCAGTACTGCGCTCTCCCCTGTGTTGGTGATATCACATTGGTGGTCTCTCTCTGTACTGCGCTCTCCCCTGTGTTGGTGATATCACATTGGTGGTCTCTCTCTCTGTACTGTACTCTCCCCTGTGTTGGTGATATCACATTGGTGGTCTCTCTCAGTACTGCGCTCTCCCCTGTGTTGGTGATATCACATTGGTGGTCTCTCTCTCTGTACTGCGCTCTCCCCTGTGTTGGTGATATCACATTGGTGGTCTCTCTCTCTGTACTGCGCTCTCCCCTGTGTTGGTGATATCACATTGGTGGTCTCTCTCTCTGTACTGCGCTCTCCCCTGTGTTGGTGATATCACATTGGTTCTCTCTCTGTACTGCGCTCTCCCCTGTGTTGGTGATATCACATTGGTGGTCTCTCTCTCTCAGTACTGCGCTCTCCCCTGTGTTGGTGATATCACATTGGTGGTCTCTCTCTCTGTACTGCGCTCTCCCCTGTGTTGGTGATATCACATTGGTTCTCTCTCTGTACTGCGCTCTCCCCTGTGTTGGTGATATCACATTGGTGGTCTCTCTCTCTCAGTACTGCGCTCTCCCCTGTGTTGGTGATATCACATTGGTTCTCTCTCTCTCTGTACTGCGCTCTCCCCTGTGTTGGTGATATCACATTGGTTCTCTCTCTGTACTGCGCTCTCCCCTGTGTTGGTGATATCACATTGGTTCTCTCTCTCTCAGTACTGCGCTCTCCCCTGTGTTGGTGATATCACATTGGTGGTCTCTCTCTTTCTCTGTACTGCGCTCTCCCCTGTGTTGGTGATATCACATTGGTGGTCTGTCTCTGTACTGCGCTCTCCCCTGTGTTGGTGATATCACATTGGTGGTCTGTCTCTGTACTGCGCTCTCCCCTGTGTTGGTGATATCACATTGGTGGTCTCTCTCTCTGTACTGCGCTCTCCCCTGTGTTGGTGATATCACATTGGTGGTCTGTCTCTGTACTGCGCTCTCCCCTGTGTTGGTGATATCACATTGGTGGTCTCTCTCTCTCTGTACTGCGCTCTCCCCTGTGTTGGTGATATCACATTGGTGGTCTGTCTCTGTACTGCGCTCTCCCCTGTGTTGGTGATATCACATTGGTGGTCTCTCTCTCTGTACTGCGCTCTCCCCTGTGTTGGTGATATCACATTGGTGGTCTCTCTCTCTCTGTACTGCGCTCTCCCCTGTGTTGGTGATATCACATTGGTGGTCTCTCTCTCAGTACTGCGCTCTCCCCTGTGTTGGTGATATCACATTGGTGGTCTCTCTCTCTCTGTACTGCGCTCTCCCCTGTGTTGGTGATATCACATTGGTGGTCTCTCTCTGTACTGCGCTCTCCCCTGTGTTGGTGATATCACATTGGTGGTCTCTCTCTCTCTGTACTGCGCTCTCCCCTGTGTTGGTGATATCACATTGGTGGTCTCTCTGTACTGCGCTCTCCCCTGTGTTGGTGATATCACATTGGTGGTCTCTCTGTACTGCGCTCTCCCCTGTGTTGGTGATATCACATTGGTTCTCTCTCTCAGTACTGCGCTCTCCCCTGTGTTGGTGATATCACATTGGTGGTCTCTCTCTGTACTGCGCTCTCCCCTGTGTTGGTGATATCACATTGGTGGTCTCTCTCTGTACTGCGCTCTCCCCTGTGTTGCTGATATCACATTGGTTCTCTCTCTCAGTACTGCGCTCTCCCCTGTGTTGGTGATATCACATTGGTGGTCTCTCTCTGTACTGCGCTCTCCCCTGTGTTGGTGATATCACATTGGTGGTCTCTCTCTGTACTGCGCTCTCCCCTGTGTTGGTGATATCACATTGGTGGTCTCTCTCTGTACTGCGCTCTCCCCTGTGTTGGTGATATCACATTGGTGGTCTCTCTCTGTACTGCGCTCTCCCCTGTGTTGGTGATATCACATTGGTTCTCTCTCTGTACTGCGCTCTCCCCTGTGTTGGTGATATCACATTGGTGGTCTCTCTCTCTCTGTACTGCGCTCTCCCCTGTGTTGGTGATATCACATTGGTGGTCTCTCTCTCTCAGTACTGCACTCTCCCCTGTGTTGGTGATATCACATTGGTTCTCTCTCTCTGTACTGCGCTCTCCCCTGTGTTGGTGATATCACATTGGTGGTCTCTCTCTGTACTGCGCTCTCCCCTGTGTTGGTGATATCACATTGGTGGTCTCTCTCTCTCTGTACTGCGCTCTCCCCTGTGTTGGTGATATCACATTGGTGGTCTCTCTCTCTCTGTACTGCGCTCTCCCCTGTGTTGGTGATATCACATTGGTGGTCTCTCTCTCTCTGTACTGCGCTCTCCCCTGTGTTGGTGATATCACATTGGTGGTCTCTCTCTGTACTGCGCTCTCCCCTGTGTTGGTGATATCACATTGGTGGTCTCTCTCTGTACTGCGCTCTCACCTGTGTTGGTGATATCACATTGGTGGTCTCTCTCTCTCTCAGTACTGCGCTCTCCCCTGTGTTGGTGATATCACATTGGTGGTCTCTCTCTCTGTACTGCGCTCTCCCCTGTGTTGGTGATATCACATTGGTGGTCTCTCTCTCTCTGTACTGCGCTCTCCCCTGTGTTGGTGATATCACATTGGTGGTCTCTCTCTCTGTACTGCGCTCTCCCCTGTGTTGGTGATATCACATTGGTGGTCTCTCTGTACTGCGCTCTCCCCTGTGTTGGTGATATCACATTGGTGGTCTCTCTCTGTACTGCGCTCTCACCTGTGTTGGCGATATCACATTGGTGGTCTCTCTCTCTGTACTGCGCTCTCCCCTGTGTTGGTGATATCACATTGGTTCTCTCTCTCTCTGTACTAGACTCTCCCCTGTGTTGGTGATATCACATTGGTGGTCTCTCTCTCTGTACTGCGCTCTCCCCCGTGTTGGTGATATCACATTGGTGGTCTCTCTCTGTACTGCGCTCTCCCCTGTGTTGGTGATATCACATTGGTGGTCTCTCTCTCTCTCAGTACTGCGCTCTCCCCTGTGTTGGTGATATCACATTGGTGGTCTCTCTCTCTCTCTGTACTGCGCTCTCCCCTGTGTTGGTGATATCACATTGGTGGTCTCTCTCTGTGTACTGCGCTCTCCCCTGTGTTGGTGATATCACATTGGTGGTCTCTCTCTCTCTCTGTACTGCGCTCTCCCCTGTGTTGGTGATATCACATTGGTGGTCTCTCTCTCTGTACTGCGCTCTCCCCTGTGTTGGTGATATCACATTGGTGGTCTCTCTCTCTGTACTGCGCTCTCCCCTGTGTTGGTGATATCACATTGGTGGTCTCTCTCTCTGTACTGTGCTCTCCACTGTGTTGGTGATATCACATTGGTTCTCTCTCTGTACTGCGCTCTCCCCTGTGTTGGTGATATCACATTGGTGGTCTCTCTCTCTCTGTACTGCGCTCTCCCCTGTGTTGGTGATATCACATTGGTGGTCTCTCTCTCTCTGTACTGCGCTCTCCCCTGTGTTGGTGATATCACATTGGTGGTCTCTCTCAGTACTGCGCTCTCCCCTGTGTTGGTGATATCACATTGGTGGTCTCTCTCTGTACTGCGCTCTCCCCTGTGTTGGTGATATCACATTGGTGGTCTCTCTCTCTGTACTGTACTCTCCCCTGTGTTGGTGATATCACATTGGTGGTCTCTCTCAGTACTGCGCTCTCCCCTGTGTTGGTGATATCACATTGGTGGTCTCTCTCTCTGTACTGCGCTCTCCCCTGTGTTGGTGATATCACATTGGTGGTCTCTCTCTCTGTACTGCGCTCTCCCCTGTGTTGGTGATATCACATTGGTGGTCTCTCTCTCTGTACTGCGCTCTCCCCTGTGTTGGTGATATCACATTGGTTCTCTCTCTGTACTGCGCTCTCCCCTGTGTTGGTGATATCACATTGGTGGTCTCTCTCTCTCAGTACTGCGCTCTCCCCTGTGTTGGTGATATCACATTGGTGGTCTCTCTCTCTCTGTACTGCGCTCTCCCCTGTGTTGGTGATATCACATTGGTTCTCTCTCTGTACTGCGCTCTCCCCTGTGTTGGTGATATCACATTGGTGGTCTCTCTCTGTACTGCGCTCTCCCCTGTGTTGGTGATATCACATTGGTGGTCTCTCTCTGTACTGCGCTCTCCCCTGTGTTGGTGATATCACATTGGTGGTCTGTCTCTGTACTGCGCTCTCCCCTGTGTTGGTGATATCACATTGGTGGTCTCTCTCTCTCTGTACTGCACTCTCCCCTGTGTTGGTGATATCACATTGGTGGTCTCTCTCTGTACTGCGCTCTCCCCTGTGTTGGTGATATCACATTGGTGGTCTCTCTCTCTGTACTGCGCTCTCCCCTGTGTTGGTGATATCACATTGGTGGTCTCTCTCTGTACTGCGCTCTCCCCTGTGTTGGTGATATCACATTGGTGGTCTGTCTCTGTACTGCGCTCTCCCCTGTGTTGGTGATATCACATTGGTGGTCTCTCTCTCTCTGTACTGCGCTCTCCCCTGTGTTGGTGATATCACATTGGTGGTCTGTCTCTGTACTGCGCTCTCCCCTGTGTTGGTGATATCACATTGGTGGTCTCTCTCTCTGTACTGCGCTCTCCCCTGTGTTGGTGATATCACATTGGTGGTCTCTCTCTCTCTGTACTGCGCTCTCCCCTGTGTTGGTGATATCACATTGGTGGTCTCTCTCTCTCTGTACTGCGCTCTCCCCTGTGTTGGTGATATCACATTGGTGGTCTCTCTCAGTACTGCGCTCTCCCCTGTGTTGGTGATATCACATTGGTGGTCTCTCTCTCTGTACTGCGCTCTCCCCTGTGTTGGTGATATCACATTGGTGGTCTCTCTCTGTACTGAGCTCTCCCCTGTGTTGGTGATATCACATTGGTGGTCTCTCTCTGTACTGCGCTCTCCCCTGTGTTGGTGATATCACATTGGTGGTCTCTCTCTCTGTACTGCGCTCTCCCCTGTGTTGGTGATATCACATTGGTGGTCTCTCTCTGTACTGCGCTCTCCCCTGTGTTGGTGATATCACATTGGTGGTCTCTCTCTCTGTACTGCGCTCTCCCCTGTGTTGGTGATATCACATTGGTGGTCTCTCTCAGTACTGCGCTCTCCCCTGTGTTGGTGATATCACATTGGTGGTCTCTCTCTCTGTACTGCGCTCTCCCCTGTGTTGGTGATATCACATTGGTTCTCTCTCTGTACTGCGCTCTCCCCTGTGTTGGTGATATCACATTGGTGGTCTCTCTCTGTACTGCGCTCTCCCCTGTGTTGGTGATATCACATTGGTGGTCTCTCTCTCTCTCTCTGTACTGCGCTCTCCCCTGTGTTGGTGATATCACATTGGTGGTCTCTCTCTGTACTGCGCTCTCCCCTGTGTTGGTGATATCACATTGGTGGTCTCTCTCTCTCTCTCTGTACTGCGCTCTCCCCTGTGTTGGTGATATCACATTGGTGGTCTCTCTCTCTGTACTGCGCTCTCCCCTGTGTTGGTGATATCACATTGGTGGTCTCTCTCTCTGTACTGCGCTCTCCCCTGTGTTGGTGATATCACATTGGTTCTCTCTCTGTACTGCGCTCTCCCCTGTGTTGGTGATATCACATTGGTTCTCTCTCTGTACTGCGCTCTCACCTGTGTTGGTGATATCACATTGGTGGTCTCTCTCTGTACTGCGCTCTCCCCTGGGTTGGTGATATCACATTGGTGGTCTCTCTCTCTGTACTGCGCTCTCCCCTGTGTTGGTGATATCACATTGGTGGTCTCTCTCTCTGTACTGCGCTCTCCCCTGTGTTGGTGATATCACATTGGTGGTCTCTCTCTCTCTGTACTGCGCTCTCCCCTGTGTTGGTGATATCACATTGGTTCTCTCTCTGTACTGCGCTCTCACCTGTGTTGGCGATATCCCGTTGGCGGTCTCATTGGGTGACATTTCGGCCCCTGGGGGCCCCTCACTCCATACTTCGGGGGGGAGCCTCATCTGGGGGTCTCCGGGACTCTTCCTGGAATGGGTGGGAGGAGCTCGGATTGGGAAGCCGACATCCTCTCTCTTCCTAGATGGCTCTTACCTGAGGCCAGGTGTGCACAGCCCCGCCCCTCCTGCTGTGTCTCCATGGAGACAGGACCTGCCCCAACCTGTCCCGCCTTCACAGAGGAGGAGCTGAGGGGTCACCTGACAACATATATGTGATTGATTGTAGAGACTAGTCCCTCCCCCAGGGGAAGGGCCAATCTATTCTAGGAGACTCCGCCCTCAGGGTGGGGACAATCTATTCTAGGAGACTCCGCCCTCGGGTGTATTCATTACCTGGAACGTCACCAATCCGGAAAATCCACCAAAAATTTTCCGACTGACAGAAACAATGTAACATCCGATCATAGAGCAACAATGTGACATCCGATCATAGAGCAACAATGTGACATCCAATCATAGAGCAACAATGTGACATCCGATCATAGAGTAACAATGTAACATCCGATCATAGAGCAACAATGTGACATCCGATCATAGAGCAACAATGTGACATCCGATTATAGACAAACAATGTAACATCCGATCATAGAGCAACAATCTGAAATCCGATCATAGACTGAGAGAGACAACAATGTAACATCCGATCATAGAGCAACAATGTGACATCCGATCATAGAGCAACAATGTGACATCCGATCATAGAGCAACAATGTGACATCCGATAATAGAGCAACAATGTAACATCCGATCATAGAGCAACAATGTGACATCCGATCATAGAGTAACAATGTAACATCCGATCATAGAGCAACAATGTGACATCCGATAATAGAGCAACAATGTGACATCCGATCACAGAGCAACAATGTAACATCCGATCATAGAGCAACAATGTAACATCCGATCATAGAGCAACAATGTGACATCCGATCATAGACTGAGAGAGACAACAATGTAACATCCGATCATAGAGCAACAATGTGACATCCGATCATAGAGCAACAATGTGACATCCGATCATAGAGCAACAATGTAACATCCGATCATAGAGCAACAATCTGAAATCCGATCATAGACTGAGAGAGACAACAATGTAACATCCGATCATAGACAGGCAAACAACAATGTAACATCCGATCATAGAGCAACAATGTGACATCCGATCACAGAGCAACAATGTAACATCCGATCATAGAGCAACAATGTGACATCCGATCATAGAGCAACAATGTAACATCCGATCATAGAGCAACAATGTGACATCCGATCATAGAGCAACAATGTAACATCCGATCATAGACTGAGAGACAACAATGTGACATCCGATCATAGAGCAACAATGTAACATCCGATCATAGAGCAACAATGTGACATCCAATTATAGAGCAACAATGTGACATCCGATCATAGAGCAACAATGTGACATCCGATCATAGAGAAACAATGTAACATCCGATCATAGAGCAACAATCTGAAATCCGATCATAGACTGAGAGACACAACAATGTAACATCCGATCATAGAGCAACAATGTGACATCCGATCATAGAGTAACAATGTAACATCCGATCATAGAGCAACAATCTGAAATCCGATCATAGAGCAACAATGTGACATCTGATCATAGAGAAACAATGTAACATCCGATCATAGAGCAATAATGTGACATCCGATCATAGACAAACAATGTAACATCCGATCATAGAGCAACAATGTGACATCCGATCATAGACAAACAATGTGACATCTGATCATAGAGAAACAATGTAACATCCGATCATAGAGAAACAATGTAACATCCGATCATAGAGCAATAATGTGACATCCGATCATAGACAAACAATGTAACATCCGATCATAGAGCAACAATGTGACATCCGATCATAGACAAACAATGTGACATCTGATCATAGAGAAACAATGTAACATCCGATCATAGAGAAACAATGTAATATCCGATCATAGAGCAACAATGTGACATCTGATCATAGAGAAACAATGTAACATCCGATCATAGAGAAACAATGTAATATCCGATCATAGAGAAACAATGTAACATCCGATCATAGAGAAACAATGTAACATCCGATCATAGAGCAACAATGTGACATCCGATCATAGAGCAACAATGTAACATCCGATCATAGAGCAACAATCTGAAATCCGATCATAGACTGAGAGACAATAATGTAACATCCGATCATAGAGCAACAATGTAACATCCGATCATAGACAGGCAAACAACAATGTAACATCCGATCATAGAGCAACAATGTGACATCCGATCACAGAGCAACAATGTAACATCCGATCATAGAGCAACAATGTGACATCCGATCATAGAGCAACAATGTAACATCCGATCATAGAGCAACAATGTAACATCCGATCATAGAGCAACAATGTAACATCCGATCATAGACAGGCAAACAACAATGTAACATCCGATCATAGAGCAACAATGTAACATCCGATCATAGAGCAACAATGTAACATCCGATCATAGAGCAACAATGTAACATCCGATCATAGAGCAATAATGTGACATCCGATCATAGAGCAACAATGTGACATCCGATCATAGAGCAACAATGTAACATCCGATCATAGAGCAATAATGTGACATCCGATCATAGAGCAACAATGTGACATCCGATCATAGAGAAACAATGTAACATCCGATCATAGAGCAACAATCTGAAATCCGATCATAGACTGAGAGAGACAACAATGTAACATCCGATCATAGAGCAACAATGTGACATCCGATCATAGAGCAACAATGTAACATCCGATCATAGAGCAACAATGTGACATCCGATCATAGAGCAACAATGTGACATCCGATCATAGAGCAACAATGTGACATCCAATCATAGAGTAACAATGTAACATCCGATCATAGAGTAACAATGTAACATCCAATCATAGAGCAACAATGTAACATCCGATCATAGACTGAGAGAGACAACAATGTAACATCCGATCATAGACTGAGAGACAACATTGTAACATCCGATCATAGAGCAACAATGTGACATCCGATCATAGAGCAACAATGTGACATCCGATCATAGAGTAACAATGTAACATCCGATCATAGAGCAACAATGTGACATCCGATCATAGAGCAACAATGTGACATCCGATCATAGAGTAACAATGTAACATCCGATCATAGACTGAGAGAGACAACAATGTAACATCCGATCATAGACTGAAAGAGCAACAATGTAACATCCGATTTACCCAATGTACCGTATGGACACCCACCACCTCTATGTACCGTATGGAAGTCCACCTCCTCTATGTACCGTATGGAAGTCCACCTCCTCTATGTACCGTATGGAAGTCCACCTCCTCTATGTACCGTATGGAAGTCCACCGCCTCTATGTACCGTATGGAAGTCCACCTCCTCTATGTACCGTATGGAAGTCCACCTCCTCTATGTACCGTATGGAAGTCCACCACCTGTATGTACCGTATGGACGTCCACCTCCTGTATGTACCGTATGGAAGTCCACCACCTCCTCTATGTACCGTATGGAAGTCCACCTCCTGTATGTACCGTATGGAAGTCCACCTCCTCTATGTACCGTATGGAAGTCCACCACCTCTATGTACCGTATGGAAGTCCACCACCTCCTCTATGTACCGTATGGAAGTCCACCACCTGTATGTACCGTATGGAAGTCCACCACCTCCTCTATGTACCGTATGGAAGTCCACCACCTGTATGTACCGTATGGAAGTCCACCTCATCTATGTACCGTATGGAAGTCCACCACCTCTATGTACCGTATGGAAGTCCACCTCCTGTATGTACCGTATGGAAGTCCACCTCCTGTATGTACCGTATGGAAGTCCACCTCCTGTATGTACCGTATGGAAGTCCACCTCATCTATGTACCGTATGGAAGTCCACCACCTGTATGTACCGTATGGAAGTCCACCACCTCTATATACCGTATGGAAGTCCACCTCCTGTATGTACCGTATGGAAGTCCACCACCTGTATGTACCGTATGGAAGTCCACCTCCTCTATGTACCGTATGGAAGTCCACCACCTGTATGTACCGTATGGAAGTCCACCACCTCCTCTATGTACCGTATGGAAGTCCACCACCTGTATGTACCGTATGGAAGTCCACCTCCTTTATGTACCGTATGGAAGTCCACCACCTGTATGTACCGTATGGAAGTCCACCTCCTCTATGTACCGTATGGAAGTCAACCACCTGTATGTACCGTATGGAAGTCCACCACCTCCTCTATGTACCGTATGGAAGTCCACCACCTGTATGTACCGTATGGAAGTCCACCACCTCCTCTATGTACCGTATGGAAGTCCACCTCCTGTATGTACCGTATGGAAGTCCACCACCTCCTCTATGTACCGTATGGAAGTCCACCACCTGTATGTACCGTATGGAAGTCCACCACCTCCTCTATGTACCGTATGGAAGTCCACCACCTCCTCTATGTACCGTATGGAAGTCCACCTCCTGTATGTACCGTATGGAAGTCCACCTCCTGTATGTAACGTATGGAATTCCACCTCCTGTATGTACCGTATGGAAGTCCACCACCTCTATGTACCGTATGGAAGTCCACCTCCTGTATGTACCGTATGGAAGTCCACCTCCTCTATGTACCGTATGGAAGTCCACCACCTCTATGTACCGTATGGAAGTCCACCTCCTCTATGTACCATATGGAAGTCCACCTCCTCTATGTACAGTATGGAAGTCCACCTCCTCTATGTACCGTATGGACGTCCACCTCCTCTATGTACCGTATGGAAGTCCACCTCCTCTATGTACCGTATGGAAGTCCACCTCCTCTATGTACCGTATGGAAGTCCACCACCTCTATGTACCGTATGGACGTCCACCTCCTGTATGTACCGTATGGAAGTCCACCTCCTCTATGTACCGTATGGAAGTCCACCTCCTCTATGTACCGTATGGAGACCCACCTCTATGTACCGTATGGACGTCCACCTCCTCTATGTACCGTATGGAAGTCCACCTCCTCTATGTACCGTATGGAAGTCCACCTCCTCTATGTACCGTATGGAAGTCCACCTCCTCTATGTACCATATGGAAGTCCACCACCCCTATGTACCGTATGGAAGTCCACCACCTGTATGTACTGTATGGAAGTCCACCTCCTGTATGTACCGTATGGAAGTCCACCGCCTCTATGTACCGTATGGAAGTCCACCACCTCTATGTACCGTATGGACACCCAGCTCTATGTACTGTATGGACGTCCACCACCTCCTCTATGTACCGTATGGAAGTCCACCTCCTGTATGTACCGTATGGAAGTCCACCACCTCCTCTATGTACCGTATGGAAGTCCACCACCTGTATGTACCGTATGGAAGTCCACCACCTCCTCTATGTACCGTATGGAAGTCCACCACCTCCTCTATGTACCGTATGGAAGTCCACCTCCTGTATGTACCGTATGGAAGTCCACCTCCTGTATGTACCGTATGGAAGTCCACCTCATCTATGTACCGTATGGAAGTCCACCACCTCTATGTACCGTATGGAAGTCCACCTCCTCTATGTACCATATGGAAATCCACCTCCTCTATGTACCGTATGGAAGTCCACCTCCTGTATGTACCGTATGGAATTCCACCTCCTCTATGTACCGTATGGAAGTCCACCACCTCTATGTACCGTATGGAAGTCCACCTCATCTATGTACCGTATGGAAGTCCACCACCTCTATGTACCGTATGGAAGTGCACCACCTCTATGTACCGTATGGACGTCCACCTCCTCTATGTACCGTATGGAAGTCCACCTCCTCTATGTACCGTATGGAAGTCCACCACCTCTATGTACCGTATGGACGTCCACCTCCTCTATGTACCGTATGGAAGTCCACCTCCTCTATGTACCGTATGGAAGTCCACCTCCTCTATGTACCGTATGGAAGTCCACCTCCTCTATGTACCATATGGAAGTCCACCACCCCTATGTACCGTATGGAAGTCCACCACCTGTATGTACTGTATGGAAGTCCACCTCCTGTATGTACCGTATGGAAGTCCACCTCCTCTATGTACCGTATGGAAGTCCACCTCCTCTATGTACCGTATGGAAGTCCACCACCTCTATGTACCGTATGGAAGTCCACCTCCTGTATGTACCGTATGGAAGTCCACCACCTGTATGTACCGTATGGAAGTCCACCACCTCTATGTACCATATGGACACCCACCTCCTCTATGTACCGTATGGACACCCACCTTCTCTATGTACCGTATGGAAGTCCACCTCCTCTATGTACCGTATGGAAGTCCACCTCCTCTATGTACCGTATGGAAGTCCACCACCTCTATGTACCGTATGGAAGTCCACCTCCTCTATGTACCGTATGGAAGTCCACCTCCTCTATGTACCGTATGGACACCCACCTCCTCTATGTACCGTATGGAAGTCCACCGCCTCTATGTACCGTATGGACACCCACCTCTATGTACCGTATGGAAGTCCATCTCCTCTATGTACCAAATGGAAGTCCACCTCCTCTATGTACCGTATGGAAATCCATCTCCTCTATGTACTGTATGGACGTCCACCACCTCTATGTACCGTATGGACGTCCACCACCTGTATGTACTGTATGGACGTCCACCACCTCTATGTACCGTATGGAAGTCCATCGCCTCTATGTACTTTATGGACATCCAGCGCCTCTATGTACCGTATGGAAGTCCACCTCCTCTATGTACCGTATGAAAGTCCACCTCCTGTATGTACCGTATGGAAGTCCACCACCTCTATGTACCGTATGGAAGTCCACCGCCTCTATGTACCGTATGGACGTCCATCGCCTCTATGTACTTTATGGACATCCAGCGCCTCTATGTACCGTATGGAAGTCCACCTCCTCTATGTACCGTATGAAAGTCCACCTCCTGTATGTACCGTATGGAAGTCCACCGCCTCTATGTACCGTATGGACGTGCAGCGCCTCTATGTACCGTATGGAAGTCCACCTCCTCTATGTACCGTATGGACACCCACCTCCTCTATGTACCGTATGGAAATCCATCTCCTCTATGTACCGTATGGAAATCCATCTCCTCTATGTACCGTATGGACGTCCACCACCTCTATGTACCGTATGGAAGTCCACCACCTCTATGTACCGTATGGAAGTCCACCTCCTCTATGTACCGTATGGAAGTCCACCTCCTCTATGTACCGTATGGAAGTCCACCTCCTCTATGTACCGTATGGAAGTCCACCTCCTCTATGTACCGTATGGAAGTCCACCTCCTCTATGTACCGTATGGAAGTCCACCTCCTCTATGTACCGTATGGAAGTCCACCTCCTCTATGTACCGTATGGAAGTCCACCTCCTCTATGTACCGTATGGAAGTCCACCTCCTCTATGTACCGTATGGAAGTCCACCTCCTCTATGTACCGTATGGAAGTCCACCTCCTCTATGTACCGTATGGAAGTCCACCTCCTCTATGTACCGTATGGAAGTCCACCTCCTCTATGTACCGTATGGAAGTCCACCACCTCTATGTACCGTATGGAAGTCCACCTCCTGTATGTACCGTATGGAAGTCCACCACCTGTATGTACCGTATGGAAGTCCACCACCTGTATGTACCGTATGGACACCCACCTTCTCTATGTACCGTATGGAAGTCCACCTCCTCTATGTACCGTATGGAAGTCCACCTCCTCTATGTACCGTATGGAAGTCCACCTCCTCTATGTACCGTATGGAAGTCCACCTCCTGTATGTACCGTATGGAAGTCCACCTCCTCTATGTACCGTATGGAAGTCCACCTCCTCTATGTACCGTATGGAAGTCCACCGCCTCTATGTACCGTATGGACACCCACCTCCTCTATGTACCGTATGGAAGTCCACCACCGGGAACATTCGGTGTGCAGTACATGCGTTGCTGTATTGGGGGAACATACGGTGGTGTGCAGTACATGCGTTGCTGTGTTGGGGGAACATACGGTGGTGTGCAGTACATGCATTGCTGTGTTGGGGGAACATACGGCAGTGTGCAGTACATGCATTGCTGTGTTGGGGGAACATACGGTGGTGTGCAGTACATGCATTGCTGTGTTGGGGGAACATACGGTGGTGTGCAGTACATGCATTGCTGTATTGGGGGAACATACGGCAGTGCGCAGTACATGCGTTGCTGTGTTGGGGGAACATACGGTGGTGTGCAATACATGCATTGCTGTGTTGGGGGAACATACGGTGGTGTGCAGTACATGCGTTGTTGTGTTGGGGGAACATACGGTGGTGTGCGGTACATGCGTTGCTGTGTTGGGGGAACATACGGTGGTGTGCGGTACATGCGTTGCTGTGTTGGGGGAACATACGGTGGTGTGCGGTACATGCGTTGCTGTATTGGGGGAACATACGGTGGTGTGCAGTACATGCATTGCTGTATTGGGGGAACATACGGTGGTGTGCGGTACATGCGTTGCTGTGTTGTGGGAACATACGGTGGTGTGCAGTACATGCGTTGCTGTGTTGGGGGAACATACGGTGGTGTGCAGTACATGCATTGCTGTGTTGTGGGAACATACGGTGGTGTGCGGTACATGCGTTGCTGTGTTGTGGGAACATACGGTGGTGTGCAGTACATGCATTGCTGTATTGGGGGAACATACGGTGGTGTGCGGTACATGCGTTGCTGTGTTGTGGGAACATACGGTGGTGTGCAGTACATGCGTTGCTGTGTTGGGGGAACATACGGTGGTGTGCGGTACATGCGTTGCTGTGTTGTGGGAACATACGGTGGTGTGCAGTACATGCATTGCTGTATTGGGGGAACATACGGTGGTGTGCGGTACATGCGTTGCTGTGTTGTGGGAACATACGGTGGTGTGCAGTACATGCGTTGCTGTGTTGTGGGAACATACGGTGGTGTGCAGTACATGCATTGCTGTGTTGCGGGAACATACGGTGGTGTGCAGTACATGCGTTGCTGTGTTGTGGGAACATACGGTGGTGTGCGGTACATGCGTTGCTGTGTTGGGGGAACATACGGTGGTGTGCGGTACATGCATTGCTGTATTGGGGGAACATACGGTGGTGTGCGGTACATGCGTTGCTGTATTGGGGGAACATACGGTGGTGTGCGGTACATGCGTTGCTGTATTGGGGGAACATACGGTGGTGTGCGGTACATGCGTTGCTGTATTGGGGGAACATACGGTGGTGTGCGGTACATGCGTTGCTGTATTGGGGGAACATACGGTGGTGTGCGGTACATGCGTTGCTGTATTGGGGGAACATACGGTGGTGTGCAGTACATGCGTTGCTGTATTGGGGGAACATACGGTGGTGTGCAGTACATGCGTTGCTGTGTTGTGGGAACATACGGTGGTGTGCAGTACATGCGTTGCTGTATTGGGGGAACATACGGTGGTGTGCGGTACATGCGTTGCTGTGTTGGGGGAACATACGGTGGTGTGCGGTACATGCGTTGCTGTGTTGTGGGAACATACGGTAGTGTGCAGTACATGCGTTGCTGTGTTGGGGGAACATGCGGCAGTGTGCAGTACATGCGTTGCGGGAACATATGACGGTGTACATGCGTTGCTGTGTTGCAGTGACATTCATTTTGAGGAGCACTCCAATGAACACGCAGGGACCCATGCTAGTGCGTTGCGGTACAGTTTTCTGGTGAATGGACCCATTGGCAGGAATGACCTTCACACAACGCATGTTATCGTGTGATATGACGCACCGCAAAGCATGAAATACACCCCTGAGTGATGGGCCAATGGTGGCCTATTGCAGGGCTCCTCAATGCACATGGCCGCCATGTTGGTGTGATGGGCCTTGGAGAGATCCTGGAAGTGAAGGGGTTAGGTGGGGGAGGCGGGGCGACCTCCACTGGTGTGGGTGATTCCACTGATTACTGTGTGGTCTGGATGGGTGTGGATGGGTGTGGGTTGGCCTGGATGGGTGTGGGTTGGCCTGGATGGGTCCGGATTGGTCTGGATGGGTGTGGATTGGCCTGGATGGGTGTGGATTGGCCTGGATGGGTGTGGATTGGTCTGGATGGGTGTGGATTGGTCTGGATGGGTGTGGATTGGTCTGGATGGGTGTGGATTGGTCTGGATGGGTGTGGGTTTGTCTGGATGGGTGTGGATTGGTCCGGATTGGTCTGGATGGGTGTGGGTTTGTCTGGATGGGTGTGGATTGGTCCGGATTGGTCTGGATGGGTGTGGGTTGGCCTGGATGGGTGTGGATTGGCCTGGATGGGTGTGGATTGGTACGGATTGGTCTGGATGGGTGTGGGTTGGCCTAGATGGGTGTGGATTGGTCCGGATTGGTCTGGATGGGTGTGGGTTGGTCCGGATTGGTCTGGATGGGTGTGGGTTGGCCTGGATGGGTGTGGGTTGGTCTGGATGGGTGTGGATTGGTCCGGATGGGTGTGGGTTGGCCTGGATGGGTGTGGATTGGTCTGGATGGGTGTGGGTTGAACTGGATGGGTGTGAATTGGTCCGGATTGGTCTGGATGGGTGTGGGTTGGTCTGGATGGGTGTGGATTGGTCCGGATTGGTCTGGATGGATGTGGGTTGGCTTGGATGGGTGTGGTTTGGCCTGGATGGGTGTGGGTTGGCCTGGATGGGTGTGAATTAGTCCAGATTGGTCTGGATGGGTGTGGGTTGGCCTGGATGGGTGTGGATTGGTCCAGGTTGGCCTGGATGGGTGTGGGTTGGCCTGGATGGGTGTGAATTGTCCTGGATGGGTCCAGATTGGCCTGGATGGGTGTGGGTTGGCCTGGATGGGTGTGGATTGGTCCGGGTTGGCCTGGATGGGTGTGGGTTGGCCTGGATGGATGTGGGTTGGTCTGGATGGGTGTGGATTGGTCCGGATGGGTGTGGGTTGGCCTGGATGGATGTGAATTGGCCTGGATGGGTCCGGGTTGGCCTGGATGGGTGTGGGTTGGTCTGGATGGGTGTGGATTGGTCCAGGTTGGCCTGGATGGGTGTGGGTTGGTCTGGATGAGTGTGGATTGGTCCGGGTTGGCCTGAATGGGTGTGGGTTGGTCTGGATTGGTCCGGGTTGGCCTGGAGCTGATAAAACCCGTGGAGCCGGCCGCCATCTTTGCTTAGTGTAGGACGTGACTGGTCATGGCTGGAATGATGTTCCCCCAATATCCTGGCTTCCCCAATTATGGGCCGGCTTACCGCCAGCCACCCCCCTTCTACAAGCCCAGGCAGCCCTACTGGAAGCCGCCTTACAAAGGGTCCCCGGGGCCCTTCAAGCCCACCCTTCCTCTGGACTGCCTGGATGACTATAGGTGGGCCCAGTTGAAGGCTCTGCTCAGCCAGCTTGGCCCGGGCCTCAGCCGGCTCTACACCAAGGAAGTGGGAGTGCAGGTGAACCCCAGGGTAGATGCCTGTGTTCAGTGCTCGCTGGGGCCCCGGACCCTGAAGAGCCGTAAAGGAGGCTCCTTCCTGTATCGTCCTGTTCCTGGGCAACATGCCGGCCTCCGGATTGTGACCCCCGTGAGGTTCCCTCGCACCATCGCTGTGTATTCCAGACTGACTGACCGCAGGCTCTTCACCCTCCCACCAGGCAGGGGTGGGGGCGCCAGAGAGATCACCATGAGGGAGATCCTGGAGGATGAGGAGGGCCAGACTGGGCTCAATAAACCCACCTTCCAGGTGAGCCAGGGGATGGGGGACCCCTTTGCCTGGGGGGAAAGGGGTCCCCTCTGCCTATGGGGATGGGGTCCCCTCAAATGTTATACAGCTGGTCACATGTTTGTCTTGATGCCACGAATGGTTCTGTGTCGGGAGGGGTGGTGAGGGGTTGGGAATCCGTGTCCGGTGTCCATGTTGGGAGAGATTTGTCCCAGTTTATCTATACTCCTCCCCTCCCCCTTTGTTGTGGAGATGGGGGGGAGGTGGTCTGTAGTCCTGTCCTATGGTGACAACATAGTGCTGAAGATACTGGCAGTGAGGAGTGTTGTCACCCTGAGACAGGAAGTTAGTCTGGCTGAGAAAAGACAAAAGTCCATCCAGTCCCAGTCTTCCTGGCAGGATCCCCATTGGGAGAGGAATGGGGAGGGAGATGTGGAGTGGGGGAGTAGTACAGTGCAGGGTATGTATGTAGAGGATGAGGGGAGTAGTACAGTGCAGGGTATGTATGTAGAGGATGAGGGGAGTAGTACAGTGCAGGGTATGTATGTAGAGGATGAGGGGAGTAGTACAGTGCAGGGTATGTATGTAGAGGATGAGGGGAGTAGTACAGTGCAGGGTATGTATGTAGAGGATGGGGGGAGTAGTACAGTGCAGGGTATGTATGTAGAGGATGAGGGGAGTAGTACAGTGCAGGGTATGTATGTAGAGGATGAGGGGAGTAGTACTGTGTGTGGTCTGTATGTAGAGGATGGGGGGAGTAGTACTGTGTGTGGTCTGTATGTAGAGGATGGGGGGAGTAGTAACGTGTGGGGTATGTATGTAGAGGATGGGGGGGAGTAGTACAGTGCAGGGTATGTATGTAGAGGATGGGGGGGAGTAGTACAGTGCAGGGTATGTATGTAGAGGATGAGGGGAGTAGTACAGTGCAGGGTATGTATGTAGAGGATGAGGGGAGTAGTACCGTGCAGGGTATGTATGTAGAGGATGAGGGGAGTAGTACCGTGCAGGGTATGTATGTAGAGGATGAGGGGAGTAGTACAGTGCAGGGTATGTATGTAGAGGATGAGGGGAGTAGTACAGTGCAGGGTATGTATGTAGAGGATGAGGGGAGTAGTACCGTGCAGGGTATGTATGTAGAGGATGGGGGGAGTAGTACAGTGCAGGGTATGTATGTAGAGGATGAGGGGAGTAGTACTGTGTGTGGTCTGTATGTAGAGGATGAGGGGAGTAGTACTGTGTGTGGTCTGTATGTAGAGGATGGGGGGGAGTAGTACAGTGCAGGGTATGTATGTAGAGGATGGGGGGGAGTAGTACAGTGCAGGGTATGTATGTAGAGGATGAGGGGAGTAGTACAGTGCAGGGTATGTATGTAGAGGATGGGGGGAGTAGTACAGTGCAGGGTATGTATGTAGAGGATGAGGGGAGTAGTACAATGCAGGGTATGTATGTAGAGGATGAGGGGAGTAGTACAATGCAGGGTATGTATGTAGAGGATGAGGGGAGTAGTACAGTGCAGGGTATGTATGTAGAGGATGAGGGGAGTAGTACTGTGTGTGGTCTGTATGTAGAGGATGGGGGGAGTAGTACCGTGCAGGGTATGTATGTAGAGGATGAGGGGAGTAGTACAGTGCAGGGTATGTATGTAGAGGATGAGGGGAGTAGTACAGTGCAGGGTATGTATGTAGAGGATGGGGGGAGTAGTACAGTGCAGGGTATGTATGTAGAGGATGAGGGGAGTAGTACAATGCAGGGCATGTATGTAGAGGATGGGGGGAGTAGTACAGTGCAGGGTATGTATGTAGAGGATGAGGGGAGTAGTACAGTGCAGGGTATGTATGTAGAGGATGAGGGGAGTAGTACAGTGCAGGGTATGTATGTAGAGGATGGGGGGAGTAGTACTGTGTGTGGTCTGTATGTAGAGGATGAGGGGAGTAGTACAGTGCAGGGTATGTATGTAGAGGATGGGGGGAGTAGTACAGTGCAGGGTATGTATGTAGAGGATGAGGGGAGTAGTACTGTGTGTGGTCTGTATGTAGAGGATGAGGGGAGTAGTACAGTGCAGGGTATGTATGTAGAGGATGGGGGGAGTAGTACAGTGCAGGGTATGTATGTAGAGGATGAGGGGAGTAGTACAGTGCAGGGTATGTATGTAGAGGATGAGGGGAGTAGTACAGTGCAGGGCATGTATGTAGAGGATGAGGGGAGTAGTACTGTGTGTGGTCTGTATGTAGAGGATGAGGGGAGTAGTACTGTGTGTGGTCTGTATGTAGAGGATGAGGGGAGTAGTACCGTGTGTGGTCTGTACGTAGAGGATGAGGGGAGTAGTACCGTGTGTGGTATGTATGTAGAGGATGAGGGGAGTAGTACCGTGTGAGGTCTGTATGTAGAGGATGAGGGGAGTAGTACAGTGCAGGGTATGTATGTAGAGGATGAGGGGAGTAGTACAGTGCAGGGTATGTATGTAGAGGATGAGGGGAGTAGTACAGTGCAGGGTATGTATGTAGAGGATGAGGGGAGTAGTACTGTGTGTGGTCTGTATGTAGAGGATGAGGGGAGTAGTACTGTGTGTGGTCTGTACGTAGAGGATGAGGGGAGTAGTACCGTGTGTGGTATGTATGTAGAGGATGAGGGGAGTAGTACCGTGTGAGGTCTGTATGTAGAGGATGAGGGGAGTAGTACAGTGCAGGGTATGTATGTAGAGGATGAGGGGAGTAGTACAGTGCAGGGTATGTATGTAGAGGATGGGGGGAGTAGTACCGTGTGTGGTCTGTATGTAGAGGATGGGGGGAGTAGTACAGTGCAGGGTATGTAGAGGATGGGGGGAGTAGTACCGTGCATGGGGGGGTCTGTACGTAGAGGATGGGGGGAGTAGTACCGTGCATGGGGGGTCTGTACGTAGAGTATGGGGGGGAGTGGTACCGTGTGTGGGTTCTGTATGTAGAGGGTGGGGGGAGTAGTACCGCACATGGGGGGTCTGTACGTAGAGTATGGGGGGGAGTGGTACCGTGTGTGGGTTCTGTATGTAGAGGATGGGGGGAGTAGTACCGCGTGGGGTCTGTACGTAGAGGATGGGGGGAGTAGTACCGTGTGTGGGTTCTGTATGTAGAGGGTGGGGGGTGTCTTGGAAATTCGCTTTAACGAATTTCTCCTTACCGTGAGTACTCGCAGTTGGATGCGCAGAAATCCCCCATAAAGCTGTGCGAATCTCGCTTACCACGACTGCAGCTAAACTACACGATTCCTGCCCATCCAAATACTTTGGTTCTGTTGAATTTGTGGGTGATGGAGCTCCGTTACCCTGGAATGATCACACGACACTCTAAGGCTGGTTGCAATCCACATAAGGGCTGATTTTAGGCTCAGCTCTCTGTTTTATTAAGAATACACACATGCCCCCCACATGAATAAAGTCAATCCCTCCCACCGAACAATACAATGGGGATTGCTTATACAGAGGATGTACATTCCAATTGGAGCATAGCCTTTGCTATTATCTATCACTGGTCCTCCCCCATGAACCTTCTGAGGTCAGCAGACTTCCTCCCCTTCCCCCCTATGAGCCATCTGAGGTCATATTTCCTGTCCTACTATCTTCTATTGGTATGTACATTCTCTGTACAAGCACTCTCTAAAAATATCAGTCTGTACCTGGATGGGCCCGATACGATCTTTATTAAAACACATCCATCCCAGATACAGTTTCAAGTTGGTAATGGGTTATAAGATATGCATAAGCCTACACGTGGAGTTCACACCGCTTGCGCATTGCGTTATGAAGCCCACGTGGTACCATGCTGCTGATATGTGGATACAGGCCCACGGTCTACTGACAGCGGCATTCGCATGGAATGCCGTGGTGGTATACACGCCGGTCTATAAGCGCAGATCTGCCATCTCATCCATTACCAAGCCGAGTACTGTAATACATACATTGTACATGCGCATGGCCCAATTGCAGCCTTCAGAGCTTTAATTAAGCCACACGAGAGACATATGAATAACACGAATACATGACACATTTAAAGTTCGACCAACAATACAAAATTTCCATGACATTCCCTCCTGTTTTATCATATTCTCCTCGTGTCCCTTCTTGATCTTCTTCAGCTTGATGGGTGTAGTCTCAAACTTCAAAGAGTTCCTGTAGTTGTCCCTGAGAATAAAGCTCCACGGGGTACCTGAAACAACAAGACCCGACGCAGACTCGACGCAAACAGGCTTGATTGAAGCGATGATCCTCAAGAGCGTTGGAACCTTCACTACAGGAAGGCTCTTGCAAAAACCACAAACAGACTTGTGGTATGAATAAAGCTTGTGATCCCACGGTGGTCTGGGGAGATCCAGCAATAGATTCTCAAATTGCCCCTGCAGACGGGGCCACACAAGGCTGGTCTCGACCCAGACAGTTTTCCAAATCGCAGACACAAACAATGATGAGGCTTGAAGCTTGCTTGAAGGTCTTGGAGAATGTGGTCTTCAGAGAGATAAATTAGAGGGAAGCCAGGACGTAATCTGTAGAGAAGGTGGATGGTTGGTGAGGTCTTCCTCCGATCAGTGGTTGGAGTGGGATCCCAGGAGCGGGCATGGAGATGTGGTCGTCTGCCCGAGCTTGGTTTACACGGTCGATGAGGCAACAGGAACATCTCACCGCGGCATATAAAAGGCAGATGAAAAAGAGAAGCATCAGGATATACACTCCCACTTCCTTCAACCAAGATCCGATGGAGAACAGGAAATCTCCCAATCCTCCCAAACCCTTGAACGGATTCCAACCCTCACTAGCTATAGCTCTAGCTTTTCCCTGTAGTTCACTAACTTTGTCCATATGGGCCTGGACCTTGTCATCGGTGTCTTCTATCCAAGTACAACAATCCTCTCCGATGAACTCACAGAACCCCCCTTTGGCGGCTAAAAGATAATCGAGGGCCATCTTCTCCTGAAGCACTAAAATTCCCATCTGCCGTTGTTCTTGGGCAATTTCTCTGACAGCCTCTACGGTCTCGTTAAACATACTATCCACGATGACAGAAAAATTGTTCAGGCGCTTCATAAGTTCTATTCCCCATCCTGTCCATGAGGGGAACCAAGCCCATGCCTGGTCGCCCTCAGAGAACAGCTCCCTGCGAACTCTCCCTGCCATCCTTGCCTTCTTGTGGACCATCAACTCTTCATGGTCCATCACTACATAGGATGCGGGGACTAGCTTTATGAGGGCACACGAACCTTTCGCGTTCTGGGGAAATGTTCTATAGGCTGCCGAACCACACAGAAAATAGTATGGACCTGTCAGAGCAGAACAGGAGGAGTTCCTCGTTCGGCCTCTGGTACTGAGCAACAGTTGCACAGACTGGGGGATTGCTCCCTCAGTCTGCACATCACATCCGTCCTTCCAACACACGTGGTCTGGTCGGTCAGTGTGGTTACTCAGAAAGGAAGTCTGGTTAGTCAGATTGACAGTTATACCTCCCTCGCAGGTGGTAATCCCAACAAACTTGTTACCTGTGCCAAAGCTGATGTTAAAGCACACCTGAGGGCTGCCTAGCTGCCCAGTTACCCATAATGGACTGGTGAGGGCCCTACAGGAGCTAGAGCTAATATTGGTGCTGAAACTGATGTTACCTGCTAAAAATGTGTCATTAAGTTCTACCGATAAATGTCTACGTGGGGGCTGACCAGGGGTCCCTTGCTTTTTCATGCCGACGCGGATGTCATATAGGGCATGAACAGCGGCCATTGCGGACATGTGATGACTGGGTGGGGGCTTAGAGCATACCCAACAGTTGGTTTTGTTGGCGGTTCTGGCTAAACGTAGGTGCATTTTAAATAAAAGGTTGGGGTATCTGCCATCTTTTCCTCCGTTCACACACATGTAAGACATACAAACAAAAAGAAAAAGGAAAATGACACCCCTCATTCTCTGGTGTAGCTGAGAAGCGTCCCTCGAGCTTGAGTGAGGTAGGTGTCGTCAGCTGGACTTGGTATGGTCCGGTGAACCGTGGCTCGAGTCCGGTTCTTTGATGTTTCTTTAGGACGACCCAATCACCGCTACTCTCGGGGTGATATGGGGTGTGTCGCCGCTGACTCCAGTTCCACCAAAGAGATGCAGTCGTGTCCTTTGGAAGAGAGATTAGTAGTGGACAAAGAAGACATGTTAGCAGAAGAGGTGTTAGTATTGTTAGTCGTGTTGCAAAATTCAGCACTGTCATTGCTGTCCTCCCCCCCCTTCTCATCTTCCGACACAGGAAGAAGAGAAGCTGGGTTAAGAATAGTGCATCGTTTGATAGTGAGGTTAGTAGGGGTTAGGAGGGTTTTCCCCTGAGAGGGGTACCTTGCCTTGGATGTCCTGTTTTCGCAGGACCGTTCTTGCTGCACTGGTGTCGGTGAGGCAAGGGAGGGGATATTTTAATTCCTCTAGAAAAAGATGGATCTGGGCCGACACCGATTTGTCAACTTCCTATGAGAATTCATAGGAGTTACTTACCATGGTGGTCATAGGGGCGGAGGACTCATCAGGAATGAACTGCCACCGACCTTTAGGTAATTGGGGACAGCTCCTCCTCATGTGCCCCGTTTGGTGGCACTGGAAGCACCTGGGTGGGGGCCTATCCTTCCTGTGACCCAGATCCCTTGGTTTTTCGTGTGGGGTCTGGGACATAAGAACTTTGGCCTTGTCTTGTTTTCTTCTATCCATTTCCCTCTCTATTGCCGCAAGAGTGGAAAGGATAGCAGGGATAGACATCTCATTATATTCGGGTCGGGCCAGAACCAGCCTTTCCCGAATTTTAGTATCGATGCCTTCCAAAAATTTGGCCCGCAACAGAATGTGCGTCGCGGTCACCTTTACCCCTTCAGTTGGAGCATCAGGTCCAACTTCCAGATCCGCATCCAGTGCCGCCTGCTTGAGACGGCGCCAGAAGCAGGCGCTTTCCTCATTAGGACCCTGGGTGAGCTTCATCATGTCCGTAGTAGAGGTAGCACCATACATTTCTGGAAGCTTTGCCTTTAGCTGTGTACAGAACTCTTTGCCCCCTGAAGTCATCTCCTCATGCGTGGTTATAGAGCACCCTGCAATCACTGTACTGGCCACTTCCATGCCCACCTTTGCCCGTAGGATCTGTGCACAATCTGACCCGCTCATACCATAGCTGAACTGGTTTTGTCCAAACATTCGAGCAAATCCTCTCGGATTGACTCGATAGTCCGGGAGCTCAGCCAGAATAGTGCGGATCTCTGCCGGGGTGAAGGGGACATGCCAAACTACCCGTTCCCCTAAAGTCCGTTCCCCCCGTGCATTGGGAGGACCTTCAAATTGCTGCACCCTGACTGGATAGGCCTCGGTCCGGGAAGAGTGCAAGGGCTGACCCAGCATCATCGGTGGGCTTAGATTAACCACCTCGCTTACTGCACCTTCAGGTTTGAGGTCCCTCAGATCAGGGTATAGCTGGGGGGCAGGGGTCTGATCAGTGGTTCGTAGCGCTTTGATGCAATCCGCCCTGTTTTTTAACCGGGTGTCTATTCCCCTTGATTCACAGATAGTCTGCAAATCGGTTGTTGAGTAGGCTTCATAGTTGGAAACAGAAGGAGCTGGGGTGAAGCAGGGAGAAGGGAGAAGTAGAGGCAGAGGCTGAGGCATAGAGACAGAAGACACAGAAGGTATGTCAAGAGTGACGTCACTAACAGAAGAGACAGGTGCAGTTATACTTATCTCAGCCACTGTTGGTTGTTGGGGAACCCCAGTAGACCCTGATCCTGCCTGCCTTAGTAGAGTCAGCCCTGAAAGAGCTTCCTCCACCTCTGACACTGGATCCTCCTGTTTTATTCCCTCTGGAGGCCAGGTATACATCACCTGGTTCTTCCGGACAGACACCAGTTTATGTATGCCTTGCTTCCCTAATTGGATTGACCTGTGAAGCCATAGCTGTGCGATCTCTAGTTCTGACGCCTGCATCCGTGGTTCAAATTCAGAGATGAATTTTTCCCACCTCCATGCGTCAAATGTACCTTCCCGGGGAATTTCCCATCTGGTACCCTTCGACCATTTATTCCACCTTTTGAGGGGTTCTGTAGACTTCCCCCCCAAACTCACCTTCATCAGTTGTGCAGCTGTCCTTACCCTGAAGAGGGCTGGTTCCCCCTCTCTCTTCATGGACTGACTACTGCCCATCGTGACTAGTCACTGGTATATATCCCGCGTCCGGGTACCTGTTTACCCCCTGGAGCACTCGGTGGGATCCTACCGAGAGGCCTGATTCCACCACTTTCCCAGCACAGCGTAATTTATGTGATACTTATCGATCACCCGAAGCGCATCAAGTGGCGGTCAGACTGAGAGCACACCTCCCACTCCCACAGCGCAATTTGTGTGATCCTGACCACCCGAAGTGTTTGTGGTGACCAGGACTTCCCTGGACCGCCCACTCGCACAGCGTAATTTATGTGGTTCTCATCACCCACTGTGTTTGGCAGGCCACACCGCACAATGATGAAAGTGGCTTTTCTCTCCCTGCACACAGTAGCTAACACAAGTCAAAACAAAAAGAGGGGTTCTTGGATGTTACTTAGGGGTCACTGGTTGGGCAGAAACCTGCTAACTGACCTTTAGGAAATTTGTGTAAAAAGAAAAAAAACTTTCCTAATACACACAGAAAAACCCTTTTTCAACCTGAAAAACTGTTAAAAAGGACAAAGTGGATCCTTATGAAAAACACGGGACGTTTCACAGTAAAACAATTACACCGAGGTAAACCGAAAAACTGCGCCAAAAGTAACCTTGTTGCTGACTCAAAAATCACTCCTATCAGCACCGCTAAACGATCCACATTATACACGCAATCTTTACTGCAACCACCTAGAACCGTTTACACAAAAAGTCTGCTGGATGTGAAACACGCGACACAGCAGCCTAAAACAAACCCGCTTTACAATAAGGAACTACTTTTAACAGGAAAAACACAAGAAAAACATAATCACTATACAAGAAATCTATGTGCAAAAACCCAGACTTCACCGCGCTCACTAAATGTGGAACACGTGAAGGGAAAACTCGCTTAACACACTTTAAATTGGCTGGCAATACGCAAATTTAAAGCTAAAAGCAAACAACTTAAACTGTAAAAAAATTTGGATTAAAAACACAATATGGGTCAAATGCATATAGGAAACTTCATGCACATTGCATAGAGATTACTGCACATTTGGTAGCCAACAAAATGGCCACCAAACAAAAGGAGTCCATGTGGTTTAGTCAAGAAAATGACCCCCCACAGAGGAGCACATGGCAGATACTAGAATGACCCCCCACAGGGAAGCACATGGTAACGCTAGAATGGCCCCCCACAGGGAAGCACACGGCAGCCTCTAGCCTCAAAATTGCCTCTTACATAAAACAGACGTTTGGACAGAACATACACTGGACAATTACACAACAATATGAAGCACACATACAACACAATTTGGGCACAATCACAGAACGGACATAAAACACCAACATATCACACTAACATGCACATGTAACAAAAAGGACCCCCTGCTGCATGCTTGCTGGGAGCAGTAATACCACAAAACATTGTACAGATCACATACACACAGAGATCTTACAACAGTTAACAATTAACCTAAGCCTTTCAGCACTGTAATAATTACCTCACGTGGAGGGGGGTAAAGCAATCACCACAGTACCTACAACCCGCAAATACTTACCTAACACTATGCAACAACTTTTACCCACTAAAACATATACCCGTTTAATTTTTGGTTGGAAGATTTTTAAACTTGACCAAATCCAGCCAACCAAAACCCACCCCCCCTGCTGCGTTCCGCAGAGACAAACCCTTGTCTTTTCACCCACAAATCAAGAGTTTAGGACAAAAAACGAGGTCCTTGTTAAGCGGTATTTCTTGTTAGCTAACAGAGAGCGAAATCAGCCACACGAACACGCAAAAAGCGATCCTCTTAATGGCAGAGAGACCTGAAATGTGCCGGCATACTTTTTGCTAGTTCATGATGGCCATTCCCCCCTCGTTCTAGGTTAGCTACGCAAGAATACGCGTTAGTATCCACCAGGCTCGCCAAACTGTCTTGGAAATTCGCTTTAACGAATTTCTCCTTACCGTGAGTACTCGCAGTTGGATGCGCAGAAATCCCCCATAAAGCTGTGCGAATCTCGCTTACCACGACTGCAGCTAAACTACACGATTCCTGCCCATCCAAATACTTTGGTTCTGTTGAATTTGTGGGTGATGGAGCTCCGTTACCCTGGAATGATCACACGACACTCTAAGGCTGGTTGCAATCCACATAAGGGCTGATTTTAGGCTCAGCTCTCTGTTTTATTAAGAATACACACATGCCCCCCACATGAATAAAGTCAATCCCTCCCACCGAACAATACAATGGGGATTGCTTATACAGAGGATGTACATTCCAATTGGAGCATAGCCTTTGCTATTATCTATCACTGGTCCTCCCCCATGAACCTTCTGAGGTCAGCAGACTTCCTCCCCTTCCCCCCTATGAGCCATCTGAGGTCATATTTCCTGTCCTACTATCTTCTATTGGTATGTACATTCTCTGTACAAGCACTCTCTAAAAATATCAGTCTGTACCTGGATGGGCCCGATACGATCTTTATTAAAACACATCCATCCCAGATACAGTTTCAAGTTGGTAATGGGTTATAAGATATGCATAAGCCTACACGTGGAGTTCACACCGCTTGCGCATTGCGTTATGAAGCCCACGTGGTACCATGCTGCTGATATGTGGATACAGGCCCACGGTCTACTGACAGCGGCATTCGCATGGAATGCCGTGGTGGTATACACGCCGGTCTATAAGCGCAGATCTGCCATC
Source organism: Staurois parvus (assembly GCF_062004578.1). NCBI lineage: Eukaryota > Metazoa > Chordata > Amphibia > Anura > Ranidae > Staurois > Staurois parvus. Next base: position 7,057 of record NW_028320393.1, on the reverse strand, counting down.
TCATCCATTACCAAGCCGAGTACTGTAATACATACATTGTACATGCGCATGGCCCAATTGCAGCCTTCAGAGCTTTAATTAAGCCACACGAGAGACATATGAATAACACGAATACATGACACATTTAAAGTTCGACCAACAATACAAAATTTCCATGACAGGGGAGTAGTACCGCGTGGGGTCTGTACGTAGAGGATGGGGGGAGTAGTACCGCGCATGGGGGGTCTGTACGTAGAGTATGGGGGGGAGTGGTACCGTGTGTGGGTTCTGTATGTAGAGGGTGGGGGGAGTAGTACCATGCATGGGGGGTCTGTATGTAGAGGATGAGGGGAGTAGTACCACGTGGGGTCTGTACGTAGAGGATGGGGGGGAGTAGTACCGTGCATGGGGGGGTCTGTACGTAGAGGATGGGGGGGGGGGGGGAAGTAGTACTGCGCATGGGGGGGATCTGTATGTAGAGGGTGGGGGGAGTAGTACCGTGCATGGGGGGGGTCTGTATGTAGAGGATGGGGGGGAGTAGTACTGCGCATGGGGGGGATCTGTATGTAGAGGGTGGGGGGAGTAGTACCGTGTGGGGTCTGTATGTAGAGGATGGGGGGAGTAGTACCGTGAATGGGGGGGTCTGTACGTAGAGGATGGGGGGGAGTAGTACCACACATGGGGGGGTCTGTACGTAGAGGATGAGGGGAGTAGTACGGCACATGGGGGGGTCTGTACGTAGAGGATGAGGGGAGTAGTACGGCACATGGGGGGGTCTGTACGTAGAGGATGAGGGGAGTAGTACCGCACATGGGGGAGGTCTGTACGTAGAGGATGAAGGGAGTAGTACCGCACATGGGGGGGTCTGTACGTAGAGGATGGGGGAGTAGTACCGCACATGGGGGGGTCTGTACGTAGAGGATGGGGGGAGTAGTACCGCACATGGGGGGGTCTGTACGTAGAGGATGGGGGGAGTAGTACCGCACATGGGGGGGTCTGTACGTAGAGGATGAGGGGAGTAGTACCGCACATGGGGGGGTCTGTACGTAGAGGATGGGGGGAGTAGTACAGTGTGCGAGGTCTGTATGTAGAGGGTGGGGGGAGTAGCACCGTGCATGGGGGGGGTCTGTATGTAGAGGATGGGGGGAGTAGTACCGCACATGGGGGGTCTGTACGTAGAGGATGGGGGGAGTAGTACCGTGCATGGGGGGTCTGTACGTAGAGGATGAGGGGAGTAGTACCGCACATGGGGGGTCTGTACGTAGAGGATGAGGGGAGTAGTACCGCACATGGGGGGGTCTGTACGTAGAGGGTGGGGGGAGTAGCACCGTGCATGGGGGGTCTGTACGTAGAAGATGGAGGGGAGTAGTACCACACATGGGGGGTCTGTAGAGGATGGGGGGAGTAGTACCGCACATGGGGGGGTCTGTACGTAGAGGATGGGGGGAGTAGTACCGTGAATGGGGGGGGTCTGTACGTAGAGGATGGGGGGAGTAGTACCGCACATGGGGGGGTCTGTACGTAGAGGATGGGGGGAGTAGTACTGTGAATGGGGGGGGGTCTGTACGTAGAGGATGGGGGGAGTAGTACCGCACATGGGGGGGTCTGTACGTAGAGGATGGGGGGAGTAGCACCGCACATGGGGGGGTCTGTACGTAGATGAGGGGAGTAGTACCGCACATGGGGGGTCTGTACGTAGAGGATGAGGGGAGTAGTACCGCACATGGGGGGGGTCTGTATGTAGAGGATGAGGAGAGTAGTACCGCACATGGGGGGGGTCTGTACGTAGAGGATGAGGGGAGTAGTACCGCACATGGGGGGGGGTCTGTACGTAGAGGATGAGGGGAGTAGTACTGCACATGGGGGGGTCTGTACGTAGAGGATGAGGGGAGTAGTACCGCACATGGGGGGGTCTGTACGTAGAGGATGGGGGGAGTAGCACCGCACATGGGGGGGTCTGTACGTAGAGGGTGGGGGGAGTAGCACCGTGCATGGGGGGTCTGTACGTAGAAGATGGAGGGGAGTAGTACCACACATGGGGGGTCTGTAGAGGATGGGGGGAGTAGTACCGCACATGGGGGGGTCTGTACGTAGAGGATGGGGGGAGTAGTACCGTGAATGGGGGGGTCTGTACGTAGAGGATGGGGGGAGTAGTACCGCACATGGGGGGTCTGTACGTAGAGGATGGGGGGAGTAGTACCGCACATGGGGGGGTCTGTACGTAGAGGATGGGGGGAGTAGTACCGCACATGGGGGGGTCTGTACGTAGAGGATGAGGGAGTAGTACCGTGAATGGGGGGGGGTCTGTACGTAGAGGATGGAGGGGAGTAGTACCACACATGGGGGGTCTGTAGAGGATGGGGGGAGTAGTACCGCACATGGGGGGGTCTGTACGTAGAGGATGGGGGGAGTAGTACCGTGAATGGGGGGGGGGGTCTGTACGTAGAGGATGGGGGGAGTAGTACCGTGCATGGGGGGGTCTGTACGTAGAGGATGGGGGGAGTAGTACCGTGAATGGGGGGGTCTGTACGTAGAGGATGGGGGGAGTAGTACCACACATGGGGGGTCTGTACGTAGAGGATGGGGGGAGTAGTACCGCACATGGGGGGGTCTGTACGTAGAGGATGAGGGGAGTAGTACCGTGAATGGGGGGGGGTCTGTACGTAGAGGATGGAGGGGAGTAGTACCACACATGGGGGGTCTGTAGAGGATGAGGGGAGTAGTACCGTGCATGGGGGGTCTGTACGTAGAGGATGGGGGGAGTAGTACCGTGCATGGGGGGTCTGTACGTAGAGGATGGAGGGGAGTAGTACCGCACATGGGGGGGTCTGTACGTAGAAGATGGAGGGGAGTAGTACCGCACATGGGGGGTCTGTATGTAGAGGATGGGGGGAGTAGTACCACACATGGGGGGTCTGTACGTAGAGGATGGAGGGGAGTAGTACCGCACATGGGGGTCTGTACGTAGAAGATGGAGGGGAGTAGTACCGCACATGGGGGGGTCTGTACGTAGAGGATGAGGGGAGTAGTACCGCACATGGGGGGGTCTGTACGTAGAGGATGGAGGGGAGTAGTACCACACATGGGGGGTCTCTACGTAGAGGATGGAGGGGAGTAGTACCGCACATGGGGGGTCTGTAGAGGATGAGGGGAGTAGTACCGCACATGGGGGGGTCTGTACGTAGAGGATGAGGGGAGTAGTACCACACATGGGGGGTCTGTAGAGGATGAGGGGAGTAGTACCACACATGGGGGGTTTGTAGAGGATGAGGGGAGTAGTACCACACATGGGGGGTCTGTAGAGGATGAGGGGAGTAGTACCACACATGGGGGGTCTGTACGTAGAGGATGGAGGGGAGTAGTACCACACATGGGGGGTCTGTAGAGGATGAGGGGAGTAGTACCACACATGGGGGGTCTGTAGAGGATGAGGGGAGTAGTACCACACATGGGGGGTCTGTAGAGGATGAGGGGAGTAGTACCACACATGGGGGGTTTGTAGAGGATGAGGGGAGTAGTACCGTGAATGGGGGGGGGTCTGTACGTAGAGGATGAGGGGAGTAGTACCGTGAATGGGGGGGGGTCTGTACGTAGAGGATGAGGGGAGTAGTACCACACATGGGGGGTCTGTAGAGGATGGAGGGGAGTAGTACCGCACATGGGGGGGTCTGTACGTAGAGGGTGGGGGGAGTAGTACCGTGTGGGGTCTGTATGTAGAGGATGGAGGGGAGTAGTACCACACATGGGGGGTCTGTAGAGGATGAGGGGAGTAGTACCACACATGGGGGGTCTGTAGAGGATGAGGGGAGTAGTACCACACATGGGGGGTCTGTAGAGGATGAGGAGTAGTACCACACATGGGGGGTCTGTAGAGGATGAGGGGAGTAGTACCACACATGAGGGGTCTGTACGTAGAGGATGAGGGGAGTAGTACCGCACATGGGGGGTCTGTAGAGGATGAGGGGAGTAGTACCGCACATGGGGGGTCTGTAGAGGATGAGGGAGTAGTACTATGTATGATTCTCTCTCTGCAGTTCTTGGAGCAGAAGTATGGCTTCTTCCATTGCCGGGACTGTCAGGTGCGGTGGGAGAGCGCCTACGTCTGGTGTGTTTCTGGAACTAATAAGGTGAGTCCTATGAATTGTCCCGTGTGGTGCCCCCAATTATTACCCCCCCACATGGTCCTCTGCGGTGACACCACATATACTGTAATGAAATAAGCAGCCATATTTAATACCCCCCCCCCCCCCCACAGTGGAAGTCTGTTCCAGGATACTCAGTGCTACACATATAGTAAACCCACCGCCTTGGGGCCTGGGGGCCAAAGAAAATTCACTTTAAATTTCCAGAGGGGTCCCATTCACTCTGTGGGGAGAAAGTTGCCCTCCATGTGTGTTTGGGGGGTAGAAAGTTGCTCTGTGTGTGTTGGGGGGGGGGGGGGGGGAGTTGCCCTTCATGTGTGTTCGGGGGGGGGCGGGGGGAAGAAGTTGCCCTCCATGTGTTTGGGGAGGGGGGCGGGGGGAGGAAGTTGCCCTCCATGTGTGTTGGGGGGGGCAGGGGAGGAAGTTGCCCTCCATGTGTGTTGGGGGGGCAGGGGAGGAAGTTGCCCTCCATGTGTGTTGGGGGGGCAGGGGTGGAAGTTGCCCTCCATGTGTGTTGGGGGGGCAGGGGTGGAAGTTGCCCTCCATGTGTGTTGGGGGGGGGCAGGGGTGGAAGTTGCCCTCCATGTGGGTTGGGGGGGGGGCAGGGGTAGAAGTTGCCCTCCATGTGTGTTGGGGGGGGGCAGGGGTAGAAGTTGCCCTCCATGTGTGTTGGGGGGGGCAGGGGTAGAAGTTGCCCTCCATGTGTGTTGGGAGGGGGGGGGCAGGGGGTGAAAGTTGCCCTCCATGTGTGTTGGGAGGGGGGGGGCAGGGAGAAAGTTGCCCTCCATGTGTGTTGGGAGGGAAGGGCAGGGAGAAAGTTGCCCTCCATGTGTGTTGGGGGGGGGGGGGGCGGGGGGAGGAAGTTGCCCTCCATGTGTGTTGGGGGGGGGGGGGGGCGGGGGGAGAAAGTTGCCCTCCATGTGTGTTGAGGGGTAGAAAAGTTGCTCTGTGTGTGTTGGGGGGGGGGGGGGAGTTGCCCTTCATGTGTGTTCGGGGGGGGGCGGGGGGAAGAAGTTGCCCTCCATGTGTTTGGGGAGGGGGGCGGGGGGAGGAAGTTGCCCTCCATGTGTGTTGGGGGGGGGCAGGGGGAGAATGTTGCCCTCCATGTGTGTTGGGGGGCAGGGGAGGAAGTTGCCCTCCATGTGTGTTGGGGGGGGGGGGGCGGGGGGAGGAAGTTGCCCTCCATGTGTGTTGGGGGGGGGTAGCAGGGAGGAAGTTGCCCTCCATGTGTGTTGGGGGGGGGGGTAGCAGGGAGGAAGTTGCCCTCCATGTGTGTTGGGGGGGGGGGGGGGCGGGGGGAGGAAGTTGCCCTCCATGTGTGTTGGGGGGGGGTAGCAGGGAGGAAGTTGCCCTCCATGTGTGTTGGGGGGGGGGGTAGCAGGGAGGAAGTTGCCCTCCATGTGTGTTGGGGGGGGGGGGGGTAGCAGGGAGGAAGTTGCCCTCCATGTGTGTTGGGGGGGGGGGGCGGGGAGACCGTTGCCCTCCATGTGGGGGAACTGCCATTCCTGCTTGTGAGTTTTTGGGTGTAGCTCACAAGCATTTCCGTGTCACGTGTAGAGTGGACCGTTTATTTGGATTGGTTGCCGTAGAACCTTTTTTGGGTGTTAAGGACTTCTGTCAAATGTTTCATACGTGTCTTGCTGTGATTTCTGTTGTAGTGCTGGATTTTCTGCCTCCCCCCGGCTGTTCCTGGCCTGATATCTGCAGCTAGGTCTTGCTGAGACTTCCCACTTCTCTTCTGCCCGGGGCAGAGCCTCCAGCACCAGGTTCTTCTCCAGAGGGACTGGACCTCAGGCTCTTCTCCCAGATTCTGAGTATTTATGCATTGTCTTTCCACCTTCTGGGTCCGGCCTCCCCAGGGATTGGTGGAAACTTCATAAATATTCAGGCTGCAGTCTGCCCCTCCACCCACTATGTTCTGGAAACCTCCAGAAGGTTCCAGAGGATGGTGGGAGGTGCACAGCCTTTGAAGCACCGCCCAGCCTCCTAAAGAAATGAACCCCTTCTCCTCCTACAGGGGAGCCAATCTAAATGAACCCACACTAGTGGCAGTGATGGTGCTACTCAACTTCTGCTGCAAAGTCGCCCTGCATATGGGGGGCTATTAATGAATCCTACTGATTCCAAACCACTGAGTGTGAATGGGGCCCAAACCGCGGCTTCAGCCAACTCAAACGGACTTCCCATCTATTCCAGAACCTCTCCAGATGGACTTTGGAAGCTGTGTAATAGATGGGAGATGGTCTGCACCCCCACATGCCCAGTTACCTGCTCCCCCCCCCACCCCTAAATACCTGACTCCTCTCCCTGTTCCACCATTCCGAACTCCTCCTGTGTGATCCCAGAAACCTTCATGGTGAACGCCAGAAATCCAGAGGACTCTGAACTTCCTGTTCAGTCTGACAACTCTGCCTCTGCTGCATGGAAATCCAAACTGGTGTTGTCATCCCACCCATTGGACTACGGAACTCCCTGCCCCTCTGCCCTGTCCCCGCTTATCCCCACCCATCTGTCCCACCTCCACAAGCCATACATTGATTTCTTTCCCAGCAGAGACTTGCTGCTGCTTTGCATAGACCCCGCCCACACTGTAATGATCAGTCCCTCGGGAGATGTAGCTCTGGGGCCAGTTTATCGAATTTTGAGCCTGGGGAGGTCACATTAATATCTCCTCCATACAGGAACCAAGGACAGGACAATGCTGGGACATGATTGGGGGGGGGCTGAGCAACATGCCCTTTAACATGCCCAACCCCCAGAATTTACACTGAATGGGATGGCCAGAAATGTCACCACACGTCCCGCCCATCAGCTGAAACGTAGAAGTATAGCTGTACATGAGGAGATCGGATTGGTTGGTCAGATTAGTGTATGGACGCCTCCTTCAGTGTCGGGATTCTCAGCTCTTGGTTTCTTTTCAGGTTTACTTCAAGCAG
>NW_028320392.1:0-12088 GCF_062004578.1 Staurois parvus | reverse complement strand
GGGGCCCTCCAGCTGTTACCAAACTACAAGTCCCATGAGCCATTGCAAGGCCGACCGGTACAAGCATGACTCCCAAAGGCAGAGGCATGATGGGACTTGTAGTTTTGCAACAGCTGCAGGGACGCAACCACTGCTCTAGAGTCTCTAATGAAGTGAAATGCCCACGATGCCTTTTATAGAGACCATGCGATTCGGGCCGCCTGAGCTGTAGATTTCATACAGGAACTCCTCCTAGTGTACCGGTTCACCTCTTCACCTGCCTTTCTAGACCACAGGCATCTGTTGATGCGCCCACCGCGCTCGTCCCACCGCACTCTGCCCACCGCTGCCACCTGCTGGGTGGGGAAGACAGTTCCTCTGTGTGGTTTTCACTTCCCCATATACAGGTGGTGCCGATAACAAGCCGTCCCGTGGTGATAAAACATCTGCCCATCCACTCATTTATCTGCAACCAGGTTTTTTCTTTTTTTTTTTAATAAATAAATATATATATATATTTATATATATATATTTATATATATATATTTATATATATATATATATATATATATTTATATATATTTATATATATATATTTATATATTTATATATATATTTATATATATATTTATATATATATTTATATATATATTTATATATATATATATATATATATATATATATATATATATATTTTTTATATATATATATATATATATATATATATATTTTTATATATATATATATATATTGTGTGTGTGTATTTTTATATATATTTTTTTTATTTATAGAAATAATATTTTTTATTTTTTTATTCATTGCAAAAGCGAGAAATTGAGTACATCTACCTGTGACATCATTCCCGAGCCCACCAGTTTTCTTGCCGTACTCGTATGTCTGGAGGAGGGTCTTTCTGTTTTTGTTTTTATTTTTAATTCTTTACCCACTCCCCCTTCAGAGGATTCCCCCTCCCCCTTCCTGACCAGGCCATTTTTTGCGTTACAGCTCTGCGTTGTTTTAACAACTGACAATTACGCGGCCATGCAATGCTGCACCCAAATGAATTTTACATCCTTTTTTTTTTTTTTTAACGAATTGAGCTTTCCTTCGGTGGTATTTGATCGTCTGTACGATTTTTTTTTTTTTTTTTCTTTTGCTATTAAAAAAAAGACAATTTTGAGAAAAAAAACATTTTTTTTTACTTTTTGCTATTAAACATGTCCGGTAAAAAAAAAATGTAATCACATTTCGTGAAATTTAGGCCAAAATGTATTCTGCTCTCTGTCTTTGCTGGAAAAAAAAAAAATCCTGATACGTGGAAATTAATTGGTTTACGTGAACGTCATAGTGTTTATAAATGGCGGTATAGATACTGGATTTTTTTAAATGTTTTTTTGTTTTTTTTACTAGTAATGGCGGCGATCAGCGACTTGTAGCGGGGACTGCGGTGGACATTCTGACACTGGGGGGGGGGGGGGGGGGACGACTGACTTGGTGTCATCCCTCCCCAGTACAGATCACCAATACAGTGATCAGTGCTAAGAAAAAAAAAAAAGAAAAAAAGACTGATACTGTACTAATGGCACTGGGCCGGAAGGGGTTAACATGAAGGGCGATCAAGGGGTTAACTGTGTGCTGGGAGTGTGTAGGTCTACCATCTTGTCCCTGACATCCCTGGACAGCTCTTTGGTCTTTGCCATGGTGGAGAGTTTGGAATCTGATGATTTGATTGCTCCTGTGGACAGGTGTCTTTTATACAGGTAACACAATGAGATTAGCAGCACTCCCTTTAAGAGACTGCTTCTAATCTCAGCTTGTTACCTGTATGAAAGACACCTGGGAGCCAGAAATCCTGCTGAATGATAGGGGAGCAAATCCTTCTTTCCCTCATGAACATGCAGATCCGTCATCATTTGTTAGACGCATTTCTGCTGAATTTGTTGTTGTATTCTGTCTCTCAGTGTTACAGCGAACATTCCATTGTTAGACCGATCATTTCTGTGTGAGGGGCAAACATTCCATTGTTAGACCGATCATTTCTGTGTGAGGGGCGAACATTCCATTGTTAGACCGATCGTTTCTGTGTGAGGGGCGAACATTCACCATCAGCCGGGGGGCAAATACACATTTCCTGCACTGTATGTATATGGATTTTCAGAAAAGAGGGAATTAATTCGAGTTTGGCAGGACCCCCTCCTCAGGAATGTGCATGTTGCCTGACACCAAAGTTCTGCGTGCCCCGAAATGTCGCACTTCAATGTGATCTTTGCCTGTGTGCCGAGGTCTAATGTAGGCCATAGACGGGTCGAAAAACCGGCTGTTTAAAAAAAAAAAAATTGGTCGTTCAATATGCCAACGTTACCACCAACAGTAAAAAAAAATCTGCCGATTTCATCCTGTCTACGGCTGCAATTTAATTACTTCTGTCCTCTTCCTCCTCCTCTTCCTCCTCCTCTTCCTCCTCCTCTTCCTCCTCCTCCTCCTCTTCCTCCTCCTCTTCTTCCTCCTCTTCCTCTTCTTCTTCCTCTTCTTCTTCCTCTTCCTCCTCTTCTTCTTCCTCTTCCTCCTCTTCTTCTTCCTCTCCCTCCTCTTCTTCTTCCTCTTCCTCCTCTTCTTCTTCCTCTCCCTCCTCTTCTTCTTCCTCTCCCTCCTCTTCTTCTTCCTCTCCCTCCTCCTCTTCTTCTTCCTCTTCCTCCTCCTTTTCTTCCTCTTCCTCTTCCTCCTCCTTTTCTTCTTCCTCTTCCTCTTCCTCCTCTTCCTCCTCCTCCTCCTCTTCCTCCTCCTCTTCTTCTTCTTCCTCTTCCTCCTCCTCTTCTTCTTCTTCCTCTTCCTCTTCCTCCTTCTCCTCTTCTTCCTCCTTCTTCTCCTCTTCTTCCTCCTCCTCCTCCTCCTCTTCCTCCTCTTCCTCTTCTTCTTCTTCTTCTTCCTCATCCTTCTTCTTCCTCATCCTTCTTCTTCCTCATCCTTCTTCTTCCTCATCCTTCTTCTTCCTCATCCTTCTTCTTCCTCATCCTTCTTCTTCCTCATCCTTCTTCTTCCTCATCCTTCTTCTTCCTCATCCTTCTTCTTCCTCATCCTTCTTCTTCCTCATCCTTCTTCTTCCTCTTCATCCTTCTTCTTCCTCTTCTTCCTCTTCCTCCTCTTCCTCCTCTTCCTCCTCTTCCTCCTCTTCCTCCTCTTCCTCCTCTTCTTCCTCTTCTTCCTCTTCTTCCTCTTCTTCCTCTTCTTCCTCTTCTTCCTCTTCTTCCTCTTCTTCCTCTTCTTCCTCTTCTTCCTCTTCTTCCTCTTCTTCCTCTTCTTCCTCTTCCTCCTTTTAATTCTCCTCCATCTTCCTCCCTCCTCCCTCTTCTTCCTCCTCCCCCCGATTTGTGACCGGTCTATGGCCTGCAATAGTGTAGTAAGGCATGTGGTGTCCTCTCTCCCAGCAGCCTGGAATCGTGTCTCCATTTAAACGGGTCTTTCTGAAGGGGGAGAAAGGGCGCGACAAGAAGGCCCAGGAGAAGGTGACGGAGCGGAGGCCGCTGCATACGGTGTCGCCGTCGCCTGCTGAGCACCGCGTGGACCCAGACGTGCTGCTGAACGATTATATCGAGAAAGAGGTCAAGGTGAGCAAAACTGTGTGTGTGACAATGGTGTCGCGTGGCCTGATATATCACCATAATGGCACCACCTGCCTGGAGTTTGCATGTTCTCCCTGTGCCTGCGTGGGTTTCCTCCGGGTACTCCGGTTTCCTCCCACACTCCAAAAACATGCTGGTAGGTGGATTGGCTCCTGTCTAAACTGTCCCTAGTATATGTATGAATGTGAGTTAGGGACCTTAGATTGTGCGCTCCTCGGGGGCGGGGACTGATGTGAATGTACTATATATATGTAAAGCGCGGAGTAAATTGATGGCGCTATATAATTACCTGAAATAAATAAATAATGGCAGACACTCAAGTCACATGGCCTGATGTGTCGCCATCCTGGCAGACCTGGGTGTCACATGGCCTGTTGTATCGCCATCCTGCCAGACCTGGGTGTCACATGGCCTGATGTATCGCCATCCTGGCAGACCTGGGTGTCACATGGCCTGATGTATCGCCATCCTGGCAGACCTGGGTGTCACATGGCCTGATGTATCGCCATCCTGCCAGACCTGGGTGTCACATGGCCTGATGTATCGCCATCCTGCCAGACCTGGGTGTCACATGGCCTGATGTATCGCCATCCTGCCAGACCTAGGTGTCACATGGCCTGATGTATCGCCATCCTGCCAGACCTAGGTGTCACATGGCCTGATGTATCGCCATCCTGGCAGACCTGGGTGTCACATGGCCTGATGTATCGCCATCCTGGCAGACCTGGGTGTCACATGGCCTGATGTATCGCCATCCTGCCAGACCTAGGTGTCACATGGCCTGATGTATCGCCATCCTGCCAGACCTAGGTGTCACATGGCCTGATGTATCGCCATCCTGGCAGACCTGGGTGTCACATGGCCTGATGTATCGCCATCCTGCCAGACCTAGGTGTCACATGGCCTGATGTATCGCCATCCTGCCAGACCTAGGTGTCACATGGCCTGATGTATCGCCATCCTGGCAGACCTGGGTGTCACATGGCCTGATGTATCGCCATCCTGGCAGACCTGGGTGTCACATGGCCTGATGTATCGCCATCCTGGCAGACCTGGGTGTCACATGGCTTGATGTGTCACCATCCTGGGTGTCCTATTGGTGCAGAGGATAGGGGGGAGGGGCTGGGAACTGAGGAGCAGACAGCAGGGGGACCCAGAAAGAAACAGAACGATCTGTGCAATGGTGGTGGCAGTGACAGGCAGCGATCTCCCTATACGACTTTCAGTGAAGTAGCTGGAAGCCGCATCTCCTCCTCTCCCTCCCATGGCTTCCAGCAGCTTCATTGAAAGTCATACAGGAGATCGCTGCTTGTCACCGCCCCTCCCATACACCCCTAGTCCCTGCACAGCTCGCCCCCACCTTGTTTCCACTCGCCCAATGCGAGTGGACAAGTGGAAATTTCGAGGGCTGGTATATACAACACCTCTTCCGTCTGTTATTCTCAGAGGGGATTAGTTTGTTCCCTGAGCATACATTTGGTTATTGTATTTACCCCACTGCACATAGATATTCAAGAATAAATTGTCGTTTTTTGTTTTTTTAAATTTACATATTAACTAAATTATACACAACACTGTTTTTTGAGGGTTTTTCTGATTAATTGAAACCATAATCAGCCAATTTATCGATTGAGAATAATTGTTAGTTGCAGCCCTAGATTACAGAAATGTACTGAATGTGGTTTTTTTTTTTTTACCCCGGTCTATGACTTGTCTTTGCAGTATTTGGGGCAGTTGACCTCCATCCCTGGATACCTCAACCCCTCCAGCCGGACAGAAATCCTACAGCTTTTAGACAATGCAAAGGTGAGAAAAGACTACCTACATGTATGGTCGCGGTCCTGAAGTGGTTATACTGGGCTGATGCCTGCAGCTGCAGAAGGAGGGAGGAAGGGGGTTGTGACGAACGCGGCGTCATTCCCCAGCCCTTCTCACCAAACTCGTGGACTAGCCAATCTGAAACCGCGATGTCACGTGCGTAACAATGCCACACCCAGCTGCACCCTTCACACCAATTTTCCAGCTAATTGGACCACAATCGACGTACCGGCAGCCTGAATGCGATTGTTACTTGGTCAGGTTAATTACGCAATTAACCCTTCACACTGCCACCACCTCCTTTTTATACAGAGAAAGAGGAAACTCGGCAATACACTAGGATGATTGGCTAACCGTCAGTATTCCGCTATCTCTACAGACCGGTTATACAGAGGGTTAAACACTCATAGTAGCGCTCTTCAGCGGCAGGGATTCGTAAGTCACATTAAAGAACTATAGAAACAGTTCAACGCTTTCAGAAAGTAAGATTTATTACTAAAAGGTCAAAAAAGTGCAGTAGAAATATTTACAGAAAAAGATGTAACCAATATATATCTATTTTATATATATCTATATCTATTTTTATTTATATATATATATATATATATATATATATATATATATATATACACATATACACATATACACATATACAGAGCACAGCAAACAGATAACAGAAGTTTAGGTAAATAAGTACTTGCCGAAAGATGCCTGGGGTTAAGCAGTTTCAAGTCTGATCAGCTAAAAAGGGATTTCTGGTCTCGCACTCAGTTTCGTTGGTACAGCGCGATTCCCCTTTCTCTCGGTCTGCTAGATGTTAAAACGCAGGCGGTCCACACTTCTCTGACTACACACAAAGCATAACAGCTTCTTTTCTACAAAAATCATTTGGTATCTTCTTACAACAGACAAGCCTATTGCCTTATTTGGGAAAAGGATGGCATAGACGGCTACACTGAACGCATGAGTGAGGGGATACATGAAGACTTCTTAATACAGCCATGCCTGGCTCTTGTATGCATGATTACTACACCTCCCCCCCCCTCAGGTGATAGTATATGAGTTTAAGAGCAATACCAAAATGTAGAAGTTTGGAGCAAAATGGAGAACCGCACCTCTCCCTGTGGGCGTGATTGTGACAGGGGTCCCTTCCCTCCCTTCCTGGTGCCTCTCTAAGTCGGTAGTTCCTGCGGCTTATCATGGAGATAACCAGGGACCAGAACGTCCCTGATCATCTCTATGGTGTATAAAAAGCGGAAGCAACAAGTATTTAGTCACGTCTGGTTTCGGTCTTTTTGTTTATCGGCCCTTACCGGCTTGGGATCGAAGCAATCGGGGTTTAATCCAAACCTTACATGGGCAAAGGAGAGATTTGGTGTCTATTAGACCCCACTTGTCTCAGTAAAGAGGACCTGTCGCTGCTTATCATCCCATTTAAATACCTTGTGATAGCAATAAAAGAGAGTGACCAAAAAAAAAAAACTTTTAAAGGAACAGTGTAAAAATGGAAAGAATAGTAATTAAATAATTAAAAAAAAAAAAAAAAAAAAGTAAAGTGTCCACACCCCTCCGTGTTCACGCGCCAAGGCGAACGCATACGTAGGTCACGCACACACATGTAAGCGTCGATCGCACCACGCATGTGAGGTATCGCCGCCATCGTTATAACAAGAGCAATAATTGTAGCACCAGACCTCCTGTGTAACTTTTAAAGGGCAACTCCATTTTTGTTGAGGAAAAAAAACCCCTCCCCCTGGGTGTTCGATCTACATCGCAGGGATAGGGATTTTCACAAACTTTGTTGCAGAGTCCTACCTTTTTGTTGTTCTGAAGAAGTAGATGTTTGTTTGTCTGTGTCCATGTGTGGAGTGAATCTGTACGGGAGCGGTTTTATAGTTAGCCAGCTGCTGCACCTGCAGGGCTCTGAGGAAAACTGCAGGGTCTGCATCCCTTTAGTATCACACCAAAAAAATGACATTTTTGTTGCAGGGGATGCCAAAAATCTGAGTGCAGATGTCTTGGAAATCAGTAAACCAAAACTTATATTAAAGTGGAATGACACTGCATCTGTGCAGCTCAAGGAAAAAAAACTATTTGACCTCCCAGCCCTTTAAGAGTTTCAGAAGGCGGGCGGGGCTTTAGGTTCATGTGACCACCGTGATTTGCCATCACGGCGGTCACATGATCAAAAAGGGGAGATTGGGACCTTTCCTGTGCGTCATGGACATATGTGCTCCTGGAGACTCCTGGGATATATGACATCATTTGCCTAGGGCAGTTGTTTCCAAACTGTAGCCCTTTGCTTGCTTTAATATGGCCCTAGGACCAATGATACCACCAATGGGGCAGAACTCCTCCCAATGACATCGATGAAGGGGCAGAATTCCTCCCAATGACATCGATGAAGGGGCGTCATTCCTCCCAATGACATCGGTGAAGGGGCGTCATTCCTCCCAATGACATCGGTGAAGGGGCGTCATTCCTCCCAATGACATCGGTGAAGGGGCGTCATTCCTCCCAATGACATCGGTGAAGGGGCGTCATTCCTCCCAATGACATCGGTGAAGGGGCGTCATTCCTCCCAATGACATCGGTGAAGGGGCGTCATTCCTCCCAATGACATCGGTGAAGGGGCGTCATTCCTCCCAATGACATCGGTGAAGGGGCGTCATTCCTCCCAATGACATCGGTGAAGGGGCGTCATTCCTCCCGATGACATCGGTGAAGGGGCGTCATTCCTCCCAATGACATCGGTGAAGGGGCGTCATTCCTCCCAATGACATCGGTGAAGGGGCGTCATTCCTCCCAATGACATCGGTGAAGGGGCGTCATTCCTCCCGATGACATCGGTGAAGGGGCGTCATTCCTCCCGATGACATCGGTGAAGGGGCGTCATTCCTCCCGATGACATTGGTGAAGGGGCGTCATTCCTCCCGATGACATTGGTGAAGGGGCGTCATTCCTCCCGATGACATCGGTGAAGGGGCGTCATTCCTCCCAATGACATCGGTGAAGGGGCGTCATTCCTCCCAATGACATCGGTGAAGGGGCGTCATTCCTCCCGATGACATCGGTGAAGGGGCGTCATTCCTCCCGATGACATTGGTGAAGGGGCGTCATTCCTCCCGATGACATTGGTGAAGGGGCGTCATTCCTCCCGATGACATTGGTGAAGGGGCGTCATTCCTCCCGATGACATTGGTGAAGGGGCGTCATTCCTCCCATTGACATCGGTGAGGGGGCAGAATTCCTCCCATTGACATCGGTGAGGGGGCGTCATTCCTCCCAATGACATCGGTGAGGGGGCGTCATTCCTCCCAATGACATCGGTGAAGGGGCGTCATTCCTCCCAATGACATCGGTGAAGGGGCAGAATTCCTCCCAATGACATCGGTGAAGGGGCAGAATTCCTCCCAATGACATCGGTGAAGGGGCAGAATTCCTCCCAATGACACCAAAGAAGGGGCAGAATTCCTCCCAATGACATCGGTGAAGGGGCAGAATTCCTCCCAATGACATCGGTGAAGGGGCAGAATTCCTCCCAATGACATCGGTGAGGGGGCAGAATTCCTCCCAATGACATCGGTGAGGGGGCAGAATTCCTCCCAATGACATCGGTGAAGGGGCAGAATTCCTCCCAATGACATCGGTGAAGGGGCAGAATTCCTCCCAATGACACCAAAGAAGGGGCAGAATTCCTCCCAATGACACCAAAGAAGGGGCAGAATTCCTCCCAATGACACCAAAGAAGGGGCAATGTTTATTCCCACTGATATCAGGACCTTTTCACCTTTTCTACTCCCAATGGCCACAGCCCGGCTCCCACCCACCACCACCATTACCTTAGATCTAAAGGACATTAAACTGGCCCTTTGTTTAGAACGTTGTAAGACCCCTGGCCTAGGGTATGGAAACCAGGAAGTAATGGGAAAAATGTAAAAAAAAAAAAAACAAGTAAAACAAGGAAATAAAACACCTTCCTATCTACTCCCTAATGATAAAGATTTAAAAATAGTCAATGATGTCGATCGAAACACAGAAAAGTGACGGCATAAAAAGACCCGAGTGGTCCATCAAGTCTGGCCCCTTTTTTTTTTCTTCTGATGGGGAGGGGGTGGTTTTTATTTACTTTTTGTTAACTTTTTTGTCTAAGCATAGCTCTATACTATACAAAAAAAAGTTAAAAAAGAAAAAAACAAACCAAACCCCCCCCCCCCCCCCAAAAAAAAAAGAAAAAAAAAGTCTGAATGGACTACCCTCTTTTTTTCTGCCGTCACTTTTCCATGGAGGGTTCTACAAATTTTACCAATAATATCTGCTTCACAATGTCGGGGTGCACACAGATGTATAGACATTGTACCATTGTGGGAGGGGCAGAGACACAAACTACGGGGGGAAATCTCCCCGTTGTGGGAGGGGCAGAGACACAAACTACGGGGGGAAATCTCCCCGTTGTGGGAGGGGCAGAGACACAAACTACGGGGGGAAATCTCCCCGTTGTGGGAGGGGCAGAGACACAAACTACGGGGGGAAATCTCCCCATTGTGGGAGGGGCAGAGACACAATCTACTGGGGGAAATCTCCCCATTATGGGAGGGGCAGAGACACAATCTACTGGGGGAAATCTCCCCATTATGGGAGGGGCAGAGACACAAATTAGTGGGGGAAATCCTCCCCATTGTGGGAGGGGCAGAGACACAAACTACTGCAGGGAAATCTCCCCATTATGGGAGGGGCAGAGGCACAACTACTGGGGGAAATCTCCCCGTTGTGGGAGGGGCAGAGACACAAACTACTGGGGGAAATCCTCCCCATTGTGGGAGGGGCAGAGACACAATCTACTGGGGGAAATCTCCCCATTATGGGAGGGGCAGAGACACAAATTAGTGGGGGAAATCCTCCCCATTGTGGGAGGGGCAGAGACACAAACTACTGCAGGGAAATCTCCCCATTATGGGAGGGGCAGAGACACAAACTACTGCAGGGAAATCTCCCCATTATGGGAGGGGCAGAGACACAAAATACTGCGGGGAAATCTCCCTATTGTGGGAGGGGCAGAGACACAAACTACTGGGGGAAATCTCCCCATTGTGGGAGGGGCAGAGGCACAACTACTGGGGGAAATCTCCCCATTGTGGGAGGGGCAGAGGCACAACTACTGGGGGAAATCTCCCCATTGTGGGAGGGGCAGAGGCACAAACTACTGGGGGAAATCTCACCAATGTGGGAGGGGCAGAGACACAAACTAATGCAGGGAGATCTCATTGTGGGAGGGGCAGACACACAGGGGGTAACCCAATGAAGAGATCCCACAATGCTTGCTTTTTCCAGGTCCCAGCCTGGTATTTGCACCTTTTTACTTTCTGTTTTTGCTGACGGGTGACTGTTCTTCCTGCAGAGACTGCATCACCTCCCCGCACAGCTGACCCAGGAGCACGACGCTCTCATCAGCCTGTCCGCCTACAACGTCAAGGTGGTATGGAGGGACAGAGAGGACATCATTCTCAGGGTTCCCATTCACGACATTGCGGCCGTCTCCTACATCCGAGACGACTGCCTGCACTTGGTGCTTCTCAAAAACCGGTGAGATACAAGAAATACAATCTAGTTGTGGATTATATTCTACCCCAGGGGTAGGCAACCTGAGAGCCGCAGGACTACAAGTTCCATCATGCCTCTGCAAGTCATAGCTGTAACTGCCAGTTTTGTCATCTTTGCAATGCCTCATGGGAAATGTAGTTCACAACAGGTTGCCTACCCCTGGGGCAGCTGTAGATGCTCAGCTAGGTGGCCTGGAATCCTGACCAGCTCCAACCAGAACATCTATCTGAAAGTCCAGTACTCTCTGTGGTCAAAGCCAAGCCGGCTCCATAAAGACATGGTGTGACCAGTTTGGTGTGGAGGAGCTCAGGGTTCCTTCACAGAGACCGGACCTCTCAGGGTTCCTTCATAGGGCCCGGACCTCTCAGGGTTCCTTCACAGAGCCCGGACCTCTCAGGGTTCCTTCACAGAGCCCGGACCTCTCGGGGTTCCTTCACAGAGACCGGACCTCTCGGGGTTTCTTCACAGAGCCCGGACCTCTCGGGGTTTCTTCACAGAGCCCGGACCTCTCGGGGTTTCTTCACAGAGCCCGGACCTCTCGGGGTTTCTTCACAGAGCCCGGACCTCTCGGGGTTCCTTCACAGAGCCCGGACCTCTCGGGGTTCCTTCACAGAGCCCGGACCTCTCGGGGTTTCTTCACAGGGCCCGGACCTCTCGGGGTTCCTTCACAGGGCCCGGACCTCTCGGGGTTCCTTCACAGAGCCCGGACCTCTCGGGGTTCCTTCACAGGGCCCGGACCTCTCGGGGTTCCTTCACAGGGCCCGGACCTCTCGGGGTTCCTTCACAGGGCCCGGACCTCTCGGGGTTCCTTCACAGGGCCCGGACCTCTCGGGGTTCCTTCACAGGGCCCGGACCTCAACCTTCTTCCCCCTTTGCTAAATTTGGAATGTCCTTTTTTTTTTTTTTTTTTTTTTGGCGGGAGGGGGTACCTCTTTTGACAGGTACCTGCTTCCACGCCGACCATCTGGGCCAGTCATCTCCAAACTGCGGCCCGGGAGCCAGATGCGACTCTTTGCTTGATTTTATTTGGACCTTGGGACACCAATTTCATCCTCTGATACCAACGAAGA
>NW_028320391.1:0-59818 GCF_062004578.1 Staurois parvus | reverse complement strand
GTAGCAATGGAAGCAAAGAAGGAGGGTAGCAATGGAAGCAAAGGAAAGGAAGAAAAGAAGGTAAGGAAATACGGACAGAATGAAAGGAAGGGAAGGGAATGAAGGAATGGGAATAAAGAAAGAAAAGATAGGATAGGATAGGATAGGAAAGGGAGGAAGGAGAGAGGGTGGAATAAAGGAACAAAGGGAAGGTAGGTGAGAAGAAATGAAGGAAGGGAAGTGAAGATGGGAAGGGAAAGAAGGAAAATAAAAGCATGGAAGGAATGAAGGAGAGGAGGGGACGGAAGGGAAGGGTAGGGAGGGAGGAAAGGAGGAAGGAAGGAGGGAAGGAAGGATGAAGGTAGGGAAGAAGAAGGGAGGGGGAGGGAGGGAAGGAATAAAGGAGAGGAAGGAATAAAGCTAAGAAGGAAGGAAGAAACAAAGGAAGGAAGGGGAGGAACGAATGATAGAAGAAGGAAGGAGGAAGGTAAAGAAGCAATAAAGCAAGTAAGGGGAGTGAGGGAAGAAAGGGAAGGATGAGAGGAAGAAGAGGAAGAAAAGAAGGAGGAAGAAATCTTTCCAAATCCGGCATTTTCACACATGACTGCGTTTCCAATTTTTGTGCAATTTATTTCTCAACCTAGCCTCCTGCTCCACGGGAGGTTTCCGTCATGCCTGAGCATGACGGAACAGACATGAGAGAAAATGGAAAGGAAATGAAAAAGAAAGGAAATGGAAGGAAAGGATATTAAAGGAAATGGAAATAAAAGGAAAGCAAAGGAAATAAATGAAAGGAAATAGAAAAGAAAGGAATTGGTAAGAAGGAAATGAAATGAAAAAGAAATTATATAAAAATGGAAATTTTTTGCTACTTGAATTGGCCCGTGCAGGGCCAATATGCCAGCTTTAACTGATCACTGAGCTCTGTATCAACATCCACACTAAATAGTCATTTAGTGTGGATGTTGATACAGACCTCAGTGATCATTTAAAGCTGGCATATTTTCATGTGAGGGCAGAAGATAAACCTGCTGTGCTGTACATCTATTGCACTGCATTGTGAAGCCTCAGGAACAAACAGTCATCTTTGTGGCCACCAAAGAGATGCGCTAGCATATTGTAGCTCATGATGAAAAAACACCTTATTTTTATGATCTCCACTTCTTTCTAGGAAGACCCTTGAAACAGGCAAGTGACCCACAGTTTCAGATCAAGACGAGTTCCACAAAGTTTGATAGATGATCTACACGATACTCTGCTGATTACAGATCATGAAGGAAGGAACGGGAGGAACGAATGATAGAAGGAGGAAGGAGGAAGGAAAAGAAGCAATAAAGCAAGTAAGGGGAGGGAGGGAAGAAAGGGAAGGATGAGAGGAAGAAGAGGAAGAAAAGAAGGAGGAAGATATCTCTCCAAATCCGGCATTTTCACACATGAATGCGTTTCTATTTTTTGTGCAATTTATTTCTCAACCCAGCCTCCTGCTCCACGGGAGGTTTCCGTCCTGCCTGAGCTCGCCTTAGGACACCTGCGTCACCGCTTATGCACATGTGATAGAAATCCTTTTCAATTTCCTCCTAACTGAGATTGATGGGGTTTTTTTAATCCTTCAACACTATGACCAGAGCAAAATTTCTCAACATGCACATGTTATAGAAAGTATAGACATCCTTTTAACAATCATCCTTTTTAACAATCAAATCTCAATTTTTGGATCTTTTCCATTGCATATTCCCCAAATACGAAATCCTGCGTAATCAAAAATGAAAAGAAATGGAAAAGAAAGGAAATAGAAAAGAACGAAAAGGACATGCAAAAGAAAGGAAATGGAACAGACATGAGAGAAAATGGAAAGGAAATGAAAAAGAAAGAAAATGGAAGGAAAGGATATTAAAGGAAATGGAAATAAAAGGAAAGCAAAGGAAAGAAATGAAAGGAAAAAGAAAAGAAAGGAATTGGAAAAAAAAGGAAATGAAATGAAAAAGAAAGGATATAAAAATGGAAATCTTTTGCTACTAGAATTGGCTCGTGCAGGGCCAATATGCCAGCTTTAACTGATCACTGAGCTCTGTATCAACATCCACACTAAATAGTCATTTAGTGTGGATGTTGATACAGAGCTCAGTGATCAGTTAAAGCTGGCATATTTTCATGTGAGGGCAGAAGATAAACCTGCTGTGCTGTACAACTATTGCACTGCATTGTTTAGCCTCAGGAACAAACAGTCATCTTTGTGGCCACCAAAGAGATGCGCTAGCATATTGTAGCTCATGATGAAACACCTTATGTGTATGATCTCCACTTCCTTCTAGGAAGACCCTCGAAACTGGCAAGTGACCCACAGTTTCAGATCAAGACGAGTCCCATAAAGTTTGATAGATGATCTACACGATACTCTGCTGATTACAGATCATGAGCGGTCTTTAGAAATGCAGAACCTGCATCGCATCCTCCTTGTTCTGGTCACGCCTTGCTGGCGACGAAATTCCGCTCTGAGCAGCGCACCAAAAAGCAAATTCTCAAGCAGAGACGTTCACAGCAGAGAAAGCTTTTCTTACAAAGCGGTGGAATAAAAAGCTGAAAACAAAAACAAAGCAGAGATTGCTATCTTTCCTTCCTTTCTTCATCCTCTCTACTATAGTTTTTCCTCCCTCCTTGCTTCCCTCCTTCCTCCCTCCTTGCTTCTTTCTATTAACCCTTACTTCCCTACCTTTCTTTTCATTCATTTTTTTTTTCTTTCCTTCCTTTCTTCCCTTCCCTCCTTCCCACCCCTTCCCTTCTCTTTCCTACACTTTCTTTCTATTACCATCCTTCCTTCTTTTTCTTTCCCCATTTCCATTTCCTTACATTTTCTTTTCATTTTTCCATCATCCCTTGCTTTTTTATCTCCCTTCCATCCTTTCCCTTCCTTTTTCTTTCCTCCCTCATTTCTTTCTTCCTTTCCTTCCATCCTGTGCTTCCTTCCTTCCTTGCTTTCCTTCCTACTTCATTCCCTTCCCCTCCAGTCCTTTCCATCTCTCCCTCCCTTGATACAACTTTCCCTCCTATCCTCCCCTCCTTTCCTGATTTCTTCCTCTCCCTTCATATCTTTCCTTCAAATCTTTTCTTCCTTCCTACCTTCCTTCCTTCCTTTCTACTAATCCTTCCTCCCTCCTTTCCACTTTTCACTTTCTTTTCCTTTTTCTTCCTGCCTTCATCCTTACTTCTTTTCCTCCCCACCCTTTTCTTCCTTTACTTTGTTCTTATATTCCCTCCCCATTCCTCCTTCATTCTTTCCTTCCTTCCTTATTTCTTTCCTTCCTCCCTTTATTCCCTTCCTTCTTTTATTACTTCACCCCCTCCCTTCCTTCCTTCCTTCCTTCCCTTTCTTCCTTCCCTTCCTACCCTTTGCTTCAATTTCTCCCTTTCTTTCCTTTCTGCATTCCCGTTTTCCCTTCCCTCCACTCCCCTTCCCTACCTTCCTTTATTTCCTTCCTTCCCTCCTTCCTTCACCAATCCATTCTTCCTTCCTTTCTTCCCATCCCCTCTTTCCTTCCTTCTTTCCCTTCCTTCCCTTACTTGCTTCGTTGCTTCCTTTCTTTCCTCCCACCTTCATTCCTCCCCTACCTTCAATTTATTCCTTCTTTCTTTTCATACTTCCTTCCTTTCCTCTTTTCTTCCTCGTTTCCACCCTTTATTCCCTCCCATCCGATCTTTCGAATTCTCTACTTCCCTGCCTTTCATCTTTCCCTTCCCTCCTTCTCTGCCCTCCACTCCCTTCCTTCCTCCCTTTCCTATCCTATCCTTCCTTCCCTTCCTTTCATTTTTTTCCAGTCTTAACTTCCCTCCCCCTCCTTACCTCCTTTTATTCTTCCCTTACTTCCCTTCCATCCCTACCCTCTTTACTCCGTTCTTTTCTTCCTTCACCCCCGTCCCCATCTCCATTTCCTTCCATTATTCCTTTATTCCTTCCCTTCTTATCACCCTTTCCTCCCCTCCCTTCCTTCCTTTCTTCATTCCTTCTTTCTTTCCTTCCTTACCTTCTATTCTTTCTTTCATTCAATTCCATCCCTACCATTTCCTTTCTTTCATAATTCATCCCTTCATCCCTCCCTCATTCCTTCCTTCCTTCCTTCCTTCCTTCCTTTCCTTTCCTGCTTCCCCGCAATCCTTCTGGCTCCCCTCCTTTCCCTCCCTCCATTCCTTCCACCCCTCCTTCCTTTCTTCTCTTCCTTCGTTCTCTTCCTTCCTTCCTTATTTCTTTCCTTCCTTCATAACTTCCTCCCTTTCTTCCTTCCTTCACTCCACTCTCTTTCTTCCTTCTCTTTCTTCATTCTTTCATTCCTTCTCTTTCTTCCTTTTATCCTTTTCTCAATCCCTCCCTTTCCCTTCCTTTTTTCCTTATCCTTCCTACCCTAATTTTCATTCTTTCTTCCCTATCACCCCTTCCTTCCCTTCCTTTCATCCTTTCCTTCCTTACCCCTTCTTTTCTTCTTTTCCTTCCCTTCCCTTTCTTCCCTTCCTCCCTTTCTTCCTCCCTTTCTTCCCTTCCTTCCTTCCCTATCTTCCTTCTTTCCTTTTCCCAATCCCTCCCTTTCCCTTCCTTCCTTCTTTCCTTTTCCTATCCTATCCCATCCTTCCAATCCTTCCTACCTTTCTTTTCTTTCTTCCCTATCACCCCTTCCTTCCCTTCCCTTCCTTTCATTCTTTCCTACCTTTCCTTGCCCTCTTCCTCCCTTCCTTCCTTTATTTCCTTCCTACCCCTTCCTTATCTTCCTTCCTTCCCTCCTGCTTTCCATCCCCTTCCTTCCTTTGTGCCTTCATTCCTTCCCTCCTTTCAATTATTTCCATTCTTCTTTCATTCCCTGCCTTCCTTCTTTCTTTCTTTCCTTCCTTCCTTACTTCCTTCTATCCCTCTCTCCCCTTCCCTTTCTTTCCATCCCTTATTCCCCTCCCTTCCTTTTATTCCTTCTTCCCTTTCCCCTCCCACCCTCCTACCTTTCCTTGCCCCCTTCCTCCCTTCCCTTTGCTTCAAATTCTCCCCTTCTTTCCTTTCTGCATTCCCTCCTTCTCTTCCCTCCCCTTCATTTATTTCTTTCCCACCCTTTCCTTCCTTTCCTCCTGCTCTCCATCCCTGTCCTTCCTTTGTGCCTTCATGCCTTCCCTCCTTTCTTTCATTTCCATTCTTCTTTCTTTCCTTTCTACTTTCCTTTCCTTTCTTTTACTTCCTTCCTTCCATCCTTCTTTCCTTCCTTAATTCCTTCCTTCCTCCCATCCTTCCCTTTCTTCCCTCCCTCTAATTCCCTTCTCTTCCCCTCTTTCCTCCCTTCTTTCCCTCCCTTCCCTTACTTGCTACCTTTCCTTCCTCTTCCTCCCACCTTCAGAAGGGAGGACCCCTTCTTCATTCCTTCTTTCTTTCCTTCCTTCCTTTCTTCCATCCTTATTTTCTTCCTTCATTCATTCCCTCCCTTTCTTTCCTCCCCTCCCCTCCCCTCCCTCCTTCCTTCCTTTCCTACTTTCCTCTCTACATTCCCTCCCCTCCACTCCCTTTATTCATTCTCTAATTCCCTGCTTTCCATCTTTCCCTTCCTTCCTTCTCTGCCCTCCACTCCCTTCCTTCTTTCCTTCATTTCCTTTCTTCCTTATTTCTTTTCCTCTATTCCTCCCTTTCCTATCCTATCATTCCTTCCCTTCCTTTCATTCTTTCCTTTTCTTCCTTTTCTTTCCTTTCCCTTCCCTTCCATCCCTACACTCTTTCCTCCCTTCTTTCCTTCCTTCACTCCCGTCCCCATCTCCATTTCCTTCCATTCTTCTTTCATCCCTTCCGTTCTTATCTCCCTTCCATCCTTTCCCTTCCTTTCTTCTTCCTTCCCTCATTTCTTCCTTCATTTCCTTCCATCCTTTCCTTCCTTCCTTCCTTCCTTCCTTCCGGCTTCCCTCCCCTTCCCCTCCACTCCTTCCTCTTCCTTTCTTCACTTCTATCTATTCCACCCTCCCTCCTTCCCTTGTTTCACTTTCCTTTCCTTTATCTTCCTTACTTCTTTCCTTATCCTGTCCTATCCGATCCTTCCTATCCTTCCTTACCTTCTTTTCTTCCTTTCCTTCACTTCCATCCCTACCCTTCCTTCCTCCTCCCTCCCCATCTCCATTTCTTTTCATTCATAATTCCTTCCATCCTTTCCCTTCCATCCTTCTTCCCTCCCTCATTCCTTCCTTCCTTTTCTTTCCTCCTTCCCTTCTTTCCTTCCGGCTTTTCTCCCCTCCTTTCCCTCCCTCCATTCCTTCCTTCCCTTCCTTCGTTCTCTTCCTTCCTTTCTTCCTTCCTTTTTTTTCTCTTCCTGCCATCTTTCTTTCCTTCCAGCATTCTCTGCCTTCCTTCCTTCTTTTCTTCCTTAGGATAGGACAGAAATTGAGAAAAAGGAAGAAGGAAGGGATGGGAATGAAGGAAGGGGGGACGAAAGAGAGGAAATTATGAAGGAAGGAAAGAAATAAGGTAGAAAAGAAAAAAATAAAGGAAGAATGGGGAGGGCGGATAGGAAAAATGTAAAGGAAGAAAAGGGAGCGGAGGAAGGGAAGGAAGAAGAGGAAAGGAAAAGAAAGGAAAGTGAAAAGAGGGAAGGAGGGAGGAAGTGAAGTGAAGAAAGGAAGAAAATATATGAAGGAAAGAAATGAAAAGAGGAGAGGAAATAAGGAGGGAAGGAAAGCGGAAAAAAGGAAGGAAGGAAGGAAGAAAGGAAGGAAAGAAATGAAGGAAGGGAGGGAAGAAGGGAAAGGAAGGAAGGAATGAGGGAGGGAAGATGAAAGGAGGGGAAGGGATGAAGGATGGAAGGAAGGAAAGAAGAAAGCAGGGAAAGCAGGAAGGAAAGAAGGGAAAGGAAAAAAAGGGAAGGTAATAAAAGGAAAAGGGAGGAGGAAAGGTCAGGATGGAAAGAATTAAATGAAGGGAAGGAAGGAAGGAAGGAAGGAAGGAAGGGGAGAAAGGGTGGGAAAAAAAAAAAAGATGGAAAGAAAGGGTAGGATAGGAAAGGAGAGGGAAAAGAAAGGGAAGGGATGAATGCACAAAGGAAGGAAGGGGATTAAGAGCAGGAAGGGGGAAAATGAAGGCAGAAAGTTGAGGTAAAAGAAGAAAGGGAGGCAGAAAGGAAAGAAGGGGAGAATTGGAATCAAAGGGAAGGTAGGAGAAGGGTAAAAAGGAAGGGAGGAGGAGGGAGGGTTGGCAGGAGGAAGGGAGGGCAGGGGCGAGGGAAGAAGAAAAGGAAAGGGTAGGGAAAGAGGGATCGAAGGAAAGGAGGAAGGGAGGAAGAAATGAAGGAAGGAAGGAAGAAAAGAAGGAAGGACAGGAAAGGAAAGAAAGGGTATGGAGGAGAAGGAAATGGGAGGGAGAGAAAGGAAGAAGGAAAAGAAGGAAGAAAGGAAGGAAGGGATGGAAGGAAGGAAAGAGGGAAAGAAGGAAGTTAGGAAGGAATGGAGTGAGGTAAAGGAGGGGAGGGAAGCCGGAAGGAAAGCAGGGACGGAGGAAAGGAATGGAAGGAAGGAATGAGGGAGGGAAGAAGGAAGAAATGGAAAGAGGGATGGAAGAAGGAAGGAAGGGAAAGGATGGAAAGGAAGGAAGGAAGGGGTGAATGACAAAGGAAAGGAAATGGAAATGGGGAGGGGGGAGGAAGGAGGGTAGGGCTGGAAGTGAAGGAAAGGAAGAAAAGAAGGTAAGGAAGGAAAAAATGAAAGGAAGGGAAGGAAGGAAGGAAGTGGTGGGTGAGAAGAAAGAAAAGAAGGGTAGGTCCGATAGGATAGGATAGGAGAGGGAGGAATTGAGAAAAGGAAAAAAGGAAGAAAGGGAAGGAAGGAGAGAAGGTAACAAGGAAAGAAAGGGAGGGGAATGAAGGAAAAAAGGAAGAAGGAGAAGAAAGGGAGAAAGGAAGGAAGGAAGAAAAGAAATGAAGGAAGGGAGGGAAAGATGGAAGCATGGAAGGAAAGAAGGCAAGGAGGAAAAGGAGGAGGGGGGAGAGGAATGCAAGGAAAAAAGGAAATGAAGGAATGAATGAGGGAGGGAAGAGGAAAGAATGAAGAGATGAAGGAAGAATGGAAGGAAAATGAGATGGGGAGGGGGGTGAAGGAAGGAATGAAGGGAGGAAGGAAGGTAGGGACGGAAGTTAAGGGAATAAAAGGAAGTAAAGGAGGAGGAAAGGAAGGGGACAGAAGGTCAGGATGGAAAGTATGAAAGGAAAGGAAGAGAAGGAAGTAAGGAAGGAAGAAGAGGGAGGAAAGAATAGAAAGAAGTTTGTGAAAGGATAGGATAGGAAAGGGAGGAATAGAGGAAAAGAAAGAAGGAGGGAAAAAAGAAGGAAAGGGTAGGAAGGAAGGCAGGGCATAAATGAAAGAGGGGGGAAATTGAAGTAAATGGAAGGGAGGAGAAGGGGAAGAAGGAAGGAAGGGAGGGAGGGAAGGAGTGAAGGAAAGGTGGGAGGGAGGAAGGAAGGAAGAAGGCAGTTAAAGCTCCTGATGTAAAGAAGGAAAGAAAAGAAAGGGTGGGGAAGAGAAGGGAAGGTGAGGGACGGAGGAAAGGGAAGTTAGAAAGGAAGAATGGAAGGGGAGGAATGAAGGAGGGAGGAAGGAATAGGGAAAGGAAGCAAGAAAGCAAGTAAGGGAAGGAAGGGAAAGAAGGAAGGAAAGAGGGGAAGGGAAAAGAATGGAAGTGCAGGGAGGGAAGAAAGGGAAGGATCAGTGCAAGAAGAGGAAGAAAGGAAGGAAGAAAGGAGTGGGAAAGAAATGAGGGAAGGAAGATAGAAATGTAAGGAAGGAAGGAAGGAAGGAAGGAAGTGGAGGGGAGTGAATGGAGGGAGGAAAGGAGGAAGGAAGGAGGGAAGGAAGGAAAAAAGAAGGAAAAGATAGGGAGAAAGGAAGGAAGGAAGATAAGAAATGAAGGAAGGGAGGATAAGATGGAAGCAAGGAAGGATAGAAGGTAAGGAGGAAAAGGAGGAAGGAGGAGGAATTCAAGGAAAAAAGGAAATGAAGGAAGGATTGAGTGAGGGAAGAGGAAAGAATGAAGAGATGAAGGAAGAATGGAAGGAAATTGAGATGGGGAGGGGGGTGAAGGAAGGAATGAAGGGAGGAAGGAAGGTAGGGATGGAAGTTAAGGGAAGAAAAGGAGGAAAGGAAAGGGACAGAAGGTCAGGATGGAAAATATGAAAGGAAAGGAAGAGAAGGAAGTAAGGAAGGAAGAATAGAAAGAAGAGTAGAAAAGGTAGAAAGGGAGGAATAGAAGAAAAGAAAGAAGGAAGAAAGAGAAGGGAAGAATTAAGGAAAGAAGGAAGTGGAGGGGAGTGAATGAGGGAATGGAAAGAAGGAAGGCAGGGAGGTAGAGAATGAAAGAAGGAGAGGAGGGGAGTGAATGGAGGGATGAAAGGAGGAAAGGAAGGAGGGAGGGAATGAATGAATGATGGAAGGAAGGAAGGAAGGAAGGAAGGAAGGAAGGAAGGAAGGAAGGAAAAAAGGAAGGAAGGGAGAGAGGGAGGGAGGAAGGATGGATGGAAGAAAGGGAAGAAAAGAAGAGAAAGGAAAGGCGATCAGGACGCAGGTGGGACGGAAGGAAAAAAAGGAAGGGTAGGAAGGAAAGAAAAGAATGAAGGAAAGGAAGGGGAGGGAATGGAAGGGAATGCAGAAAGGAAAAAGGGAAGAAATTGAAGCAAAGGAATAACGGGAGGTGGGAGGGAGGGAGGGAGCGAGGGAGGTAGGGAAAAAGGGGTGGGAGGATGGAAGGAAGGAAGGAAGGAAGGAAGAAAGGGGAAAAAAAGGGTAGGGAAGAGAAGGGGAAAGACGGAAAGAAGTAAGGAAGGAAGGGAGGAAGGAAGGAAGGGAAGGAAATGAAGAAAAATAGGAAAAGAAAAAATGGGAGGAAAGTTGATAAGAAAGTAGGGAAGGAAAGGAGGGGAGGAAAGGTAAGTATGAAAGGAATATTGGAGGAAATAAGGATGGAAGGGTAAGGATGGAAGTGGAGGAAGTGATGAAAGGAAGAATAGAAGGTAATGGAGATGGGGAGAGGGGAAAGAAGGAAAGGTAGCAATGGAAGCAAAGAAGGAGGGTAGCAATGGAAGCAAAGGAAAGGAAGAAAAGAAGGTAAGGAAATACGGACAGAATGAAAGGAAGGGAAGGGAATGAAGGAATGGGAGAAAAGAAAGAAAAGATATGATAGGATTAAATAGGATAGGATAGGATAGGAAAGGGAGGAAGGAGAGAGGGTGGAATAAAGGAACAAAGGGAAGGTAGGAGAGAAGAAATGAAGGGAGGGAAGTTAAGATGGGAAGGGAAAGAAGGAAAATAAAAGCATAGAAGGAATGAAGGAGAGGAGGGGACGGAAGGGAAGGGTAGGGAGGGAGGAAAGGAGGAAGGAAGGAGGGAAGGAAGGATGAAGTTAGGGAAGAAGAAGGGAGGGGGAGGGAGGGAAGGAATAAAGGAGAGGAAGGAAGAAAGGTAAGAAGGAAGGAAGAAACAAAGGAAGGAAGGGGAGGAACGAATGATAGAAGGAGGAAGGAGGAAGGAAAAGAAGCGATAAAGCAAGTAAGGGGAGGGAGGGAAGAAAGGGAAGGATGAGAGGAAGAAGAGGAAGAAAAGAAGGAGGAAGAAATCTCTCCAAATCCTGCATTTTCACACATGACTGCGTTTCTATTTTTTGTGCAATTTATTTCTCAACCCAGACTCCAGCTCCACGGGAGGTTTCCGTCATGCCTGAGCTCGCCTTAGGACACCTGCGTTACCGCTTTTGCACATGTGATAGAAATCCTTTTCAATTTCCTCCTAACTCAGATTGATGGGGTTTTTTTTAATCCTTCAACATTATGACCGGCCCACAATTTCTCAACATGCACATGTTATAGAAAGTATAGACATCCTTTTTAACAATCATCCTTTTTAACAATCAAATCTCAATTTTTGGATCTTTTCCATTGCATATTCCCCAAATACCAAATCCTGCGTAATCAGAAATGAAAAGAAATGGAAAAGAAAGGAAATAGAAAAGAACGGAAATGGACATGCAAAAGAAAGGAAATGGAAAAGACATGAGAGAAAATGGAAACGAAATGAAAAAGAAAGGAATTGGAGAAAAAAGGAAAGAAATGAAAGGAAACAGAAAAGAAAGGAATTGGAAAAGAAGGAAATGAAATGAAAAAGAAATGATATAAAAATGGAAATCTTTTGCTACTTGAATTGGCCCGTGCAGGGCCAATATGCCAGCTTTAACTGATCACTGAGCTCTGTATCAACATCCACACTAAATAGTCATTTAGTGTGGATGTTTATACAGACCTCAGTGATCATTTAAAGCTGGCATATTTTCATGTGAGGGCAGAAGATAAACCTGCTGTGCTGTACATCTATTGCACTGCATTGTGAAGCCTCAGGAACAAACAGTCATCTTTGTGGCCACCAAAGAGATGCGCTAGCATATTGTAGCTCATGATGAAAAAACACCTTATGTGTATGATCTCCACTTCTTTCTAGGAAGACCCTTGAAACTGGCAAGTGACCCACAGTTTCAGATCAAGACGAGTTCCACAAAGTTTGATAGATGATCTACACGATACTCTGCTGATTACAGATCATGAAGGAAGGAAGGGGAGGAACGAATGCTAGAAGGAGGAAGGAGGAAGGAAAAGAAGCAATAAAGCAAGTAAGGGGAGGGAGGGAAGAAAGGGAAGGATGAGAGGAAGAAGAGGAAGAAAAGAAGGAGGAAGAAATCTCTCCAAATCCTGCATTTTCACACATGACTGCGTTTCTATTTTTTGTGCAATTTATTTCTCAACCCAGCCTCCTGCTCCACGGGAGGTTTCCGTCCTGCCTGAGCTCGCCTTAGGACACCTGCGTCACCGCTTATGCACATGTGATAGAAATCCTTTTCAATTTCCTCCTAACTGAGATTGATGGGGTTTTTTTAATCCTTCAACACTATGACCAGAGCAAAATTTCTCAACATGCACATGTTATTGAAAGTATAGACATCCTTTTTAACAATCATCCTTTTTAACAATCAAATCTCAATTTTTGGATCTTTTCCATTGCATATTCCCCAAATACGAAATCCTGCGTAATCAGAAATGAAAAGAAATGGAAAAGAAAGGAAATAGAAAAGAACGAAAAGGACATGCAAAAGAAAGGACATTTCCTTTCTTTTGCATGTCCTTTTCGTTCTTTTCTATTTCATTGAACAGTTCCATTGAACAGACATGAGAGAAAATGGAAAGGAAATGAAAAAGAAAGAAAATGGAAGGAAAGGATATTAAAGGAAATGGAAATAAAAGGAAAGCAAAGGAAAGAAATGAAAAGAAAAAGAAAAGAAAGGAATTGGAAAAAAAAGGAAATGAAATGAAAAAGAAAGGATATAAAAATGGAAATCTTTTGCTACTAGAATTGGCCCGTGCAGGGCCAATATGCCAGCTTTAACTGATCACTGAGCTCTGTATCAACATTCACACTAAATAGTCATTTAGTGTGGATGTTGATACAGAGCTCAGTGATCAGTTAAAGCTGGCATATTTTCATGTGAGGGCAGAAGATAAACCTGCTGTGCTGTACAACTATTGCACTGCATTGTGTAGCCTCAGGAACAAACAGTCATCTTTGTGGCCACCAAAGAGATGCGCTAGCATATTGTAGCTCATAATGAAACACCTTATGTGTATGATCTCCACTTCCTTCTAGGAAGACCCTCGAAACTGGCAAGTGACCCACAGTTTCAGATCAAGACGAGTCCCATAAAGTTTGATAGATGATCTAAACGATACTCTGCTGATTACAGATCATGAGCGGTCTTTAGAAATGCAGAACCTGCATCGCATCCTCCTTGTTCTGGTCACGCCTTGCTGGCGACGAAATTCCGCTCTGAGCAGCGCACCAAAAAGCAAATTCTCAAGCAGAGACGTTCACAGCAGAAAAAGCTTTTCTTACAAAGCGGTGGAAGAAAAAGCTGAAAATAAAAACAAAGCAGAGATTGCTATCGTTCCTTCCTTTCTTCATCTTCTCTACTATAGTTTTTCCTCCCTCCTTGCTTCCCTCCTTCCTCCCTCCTTGCTTCTTTCTATTAACCCTTACTTCCCTACCTTTCTTTTCATTCATTTTTTTTTTCTGTCCTTCCTTTCTTCCCTCCTCTCCGTCCCACCTTTTCCCTTCTCTTTCCTACACTTTCTTTCTATTACCATCCTTACTTCCTTTTTTCCTTCCCCATCTCCATTTCCTTACATTTTCTTTTCATTTTTCCATCATCCCTTGCTTTTTTATCTCCCTTCCATCCTTTCCTTTCCTTTTTTCTTTCCTCCCTCATTTCTTTTTTCCTTTCCTTCCATCCTGTGCTTCCTTCCTTCCTTGCTTTCCTTCCTACTTCATTCCCTTCCCCTCCAGTCCTTTCCATCCCTCCCTCCCTTGATACAACTTTCCCTCCTATCCTCCCCTCCTTTCCTGATTTCTTCCTCTCCCTTCATATCTTTCCTTCAAATCTTTTCTTCCTTCCTACCTTCCTTCCTTCCTTTCTACTAATCCTTCCTCCCTCCTTTCCACTTTTCACTTTCCTTTCCTTTTTCTTCCTGCCTTCATCCTTACTTCTTTTCCTCCCCACCCTTTTCTTCCTTTACTTTGTTCTGATATTCCCTCCCCATTCCTCCTTCATTCTTTTCTTCCTTCCTTATTTCTTTCCTTCCTCCCTTAATTCCCTTCCTTCTTTTATTACTTCACCCCATCCCTTCCTTCCTTCCTTCCCTTTCTTCCTTCCCTTCCTACCCTTTGCTTCAATTTCTCCCTTTCTTTCCTTTCTGCATTCCCGTTTTCCCTTCCCTCCACTCCCCTTCCCTACCTTCCTTTATTTCCTTCCTTCCTTCCTTCCTTCACCAATCCATTCTTCCTTCCTTTCTTCCCATCCCCTCTTTCCTTCCTTCTTTCCCTTCCTTCCCTTACTTGCTTCTTTGCTTCCTTTCTTTCCTCCCACCTTCATTCCTCCCCTACCTTCAATTTATTCCTTCTTTCTTTTCATACTTCCTTCCTTTCCTCTTTTCTTCCTCGTTTCCACCCTTTATTCCCTCCCATCCGATCTTTCGAATTCTCTACTTCCCTGCCTTTCATCTTTCCCTTCCCTCCTTCTCTGCCCTCCACTCCCTTCCTTCCTCCCTTTCCTATCCTATCCTTCCTTCCCTTCCTTTCATTTTTTCCAGCCTGAACTTCCCTCCCCCTCCTTACCTCCTTTTATTCTTCCCTTACTTCCCTTCCATCCCTACCCTCTTTACTCCGTTCTTTTCTTCCTTCACCCCCGTCCCCATCTCCATTTCCTTCCATTCTTCCTTTATTCCTTCCCTTCTTATCACCCTTTCCTCCCCTCCCTTCCTTCCTTTCTTCATTCCTTCTTTCTTTCCTTCCTTACCTTCTATTCTTTCTTTCATTCAATTCCATCCCTACCATTTCCTTTCATTCATAATTCATCCCTTCATCCCTCCCTCATTCCTTCCTTCCTTCCTTCCTTCCTTCCTTCCTTCCTTCCTTCCTTCCTTTCCTTTCCTGCTTCCCCGCAATCCTTCTGGCTCCCCTCCTTTCCCTCCCTCCATTCCTTCCACCCCTCCTTCCTTTCTTCTCTTCCTTCGTTCTCTTCCTTCTTTCCTTATTTCTTTCCTTCCTTCATAGCTTTCTCCCTTTCTTCCTTCCTTCACTCCACTCTCTTTCTTCCTTCTCTTTCTTCATTCTTTCATTCCTTCTCTTTCTTCCTTTTATCCTTTTCTCAATCCCTCCCTTTCCCTTCCTTTTTTCCTTATCCTTCCTACCCTAATTTTCATTCTTTCTTCCCTATCACCCCTTCCTTCCCTTCCTTTCATCCTTTCCCTCCTTACCCCTTCTTTTCTTCCTTTCCTTCCCTTCCCTTTCTTCCCTTCCTTCCTTTCTTCCTCCCTTTCTTCCCTTCCTTCCTTCCTTCCTTCCTTCCTTCCTTCCCTATCTTCCTTCTTTCCTTTCCCAATCCCTCCCTTTCCCTTCCTTCCTTCTTTCCTTTTTTTATGCTATCCCATCCTTCCAATCCTTCCTACCTTTCTTTTCTTTCTTCCCTATCACCCCTTCCTTCCCTTCCCTTCCTTTCATTCTTTCCTACCTTTCCTTGCCCTCTTCCTCCCTTCCTTCCTTTATTTCCTTCCTACCCCTTCCTTATCTTCCTTCCTTCCCTCCTGCTTTCCATCCCCTTCCTTCCTTTGTGCCTTCATTCCTTCCCTCCTTTCAATTATTTCCATTCTTCTTTCATTCCCTGCCTTCCTTCTTTCTTTCTTTCCTTCCTTCCTTACTTCCTTCTATCCCTCTCTCCCCTTCCCTTTCTTTCCATCCCTTATTCCCCTCCCTTCCTTTTATTCCTTCTTCCCTTTCCCCTCCCACCCTCCTACCTTTCCTTGCCCCCTTCTTCCCTTCCCTTTGCTTCAAATTCTCCCCTTCTTTCCTTTCTGCATTCCCTCCTTCTCTTCCCTCCCCTTCATTTATTTCTTTCCCACCCTTTCCTTCCTTTCCTCCTGCTCTCCATCCCTGTCCTTCCTTTGTGCCTTCATGCCTTCCCTCCTTTCTTTCATTTCCATTCTTCTTTCTTTCCGTTCTACTTTCCTTTCCTTTCTTTTACTTCCTTCCTTCCGTCCTTCTTTCCTTCCTTAATTCCTTCCTTCCTCCCATTCTTCCCTTTCTTCCCTCCCTCTAATTCCCATCTCTTCCCCTCTTTCCTCCCTTCTTTCCCTCCCTTCCCTTACTTGCTACCTTTCCTTCCTCTTCCTCCCACCTTCAGAAGGGAGGACCCCTTCTTCATTCCTTCTTTCCTTCCTTCCTTTCTTCCATCCTTATTTTCTTCCTTCATTCATTCCCTCTCTTTCTTTCCTCCCCTCCCCTCCCTCCTTCCTTCCTTTCCTACTTTCCTCTCTACATTCCCTCCCCTCCACTCCCTTTATTCATTCTCTAATTCCCTGCTTTCCATCTTTCCCTTCCTTCCTTCTCTGCCCTCCACTCCCTTCCTTCTTTCCTTTCTTCCTTATTTCCTTTCCTCTATTCCTCCCTTTCCTATCCTATCATTCCTTCCCTTTCTTTCATTCTTTCCTTTTCTTCCTTTCCTTTCCTTTCCTTTCCTTCCCTTCCATCCCTACACTCTTTCCTCCCTTCTTTCCTTCCTTCACTCCCGTCCCCATCTCCATTTCCTTCCATTCTTCTTTCATCCCTTCCGTTCTTATCTCCCTTCCATCCTTTCCCTTCCTTTCTTCTTCCTTCCCTCATTTCTTCCTTCATTTCCTTCCATCCTTTCCTTCCTTCCTTCCTTCTTTCCTTCCTTCCTTCCTTCCTTCCTTCCTTCCTTCCTTCCTTCCGGCTTCCCTCCCCTTCCCCTCCACTCCTTCCTCTTCCTTTCTTCACTTCTAACTATTCCACCCTCCCTCCTTCCCTTGTTTCACTTTCCTTTCCTTTTTCTTCCTTACTTCTTTCCTTATCCTTCCTATCCTTCCTTACCTTCTTTTCTTCCTTTCCTTCACTTCCATCCCTACCCTTCCTTCCTCCTCCCTCCCCATCTCCATTTCTTTTCATTCATAATTCCTTCCATCCTTTCCCTTCCATCCTTCTTCCCTCCCTCGTTCCTTCCTTCCTTTCCTTTCCTTTCCTCCTTCCCTTCTTTCCTTCCGGCTTTTCTCCCCTCCTTTCCCTCCCTCCATTCCTTCCTTCCCTTCCTTCGTTCTCTTCCTTCCTTTCTTCCTTCCTTTTCTTTCTCTTCCTTCCATCTTTCTTTCCTTCCTGCATTCTCTGCCTTCCTTCCTTCTTTTCTTCCTTAGGATAGGACAGAAATTGAGAAAAAGGAAGAAGGAAGGGATGGGAATGAAGGAAGGGGGGACGAAAGGGAGGAAATTATGAAGGAAGGAAAGAAATAAGGTAGAAAAGAAAAAAATAAAGGAAGAATGGGGAGGGCGGATAGGAAAAAAGTAAAGGAAGAAAAGGGAAGGAAGAAGAAGGAAAGGAAAAGAAAGGAAAGTGAAAAGAGGGAAGGAGGGAGGAAGTGAAGTGAAGAAAGGAAGAAAATATATGAAGGAAAGAAATGAAAAGAGGAGAGGAAATAAGGAGGGAAGGAAAGCGGGAAAAAAGGAAGGAAGGAAGAAAGGAAGGAAAGAAATGAAGGAAGGGAGGGAAGAAGGGAAAGGAAGGAAGGAATGAGGGAGGGAAGATGAAAGGAGGGGAAGGGATGAAGGATGGAAGGAAGGAAAGAAGAAGGCAGGGAAAGCAGGAAGGAAAGAAGGGAAAGGAAAAAAAGGGAAGGTAATAAAAGGAAAAGGGAGGAGGAAAGGTCAGGATGGAAAGAATTAAATGAAGGGAAGGAAGGAAGGAAGGGGAGAAAGGGTGGGAAGAAAAAAAAAGAAGGAAAGAAAGGATAGGATAGGAAAGGGGAGGGAAAAGAAAGGGAAGGGATGAATGCACAAAGGAAGGAAGGGGATTAAGAGCAGGAAGGGGGAAAATGAAGGCAGAAAGTTGAGGTAAAAGAAGAAAGGGAGGCAGAAAGGAAAGAAGGGGAGAATTGGAATCAAAGGGAAGGTAGGAGAAGGGTAAAAAGGAAGGGAGGAGGAGGGAGGGTTGGCAGGAGGAAGGGAGGGCAGGGGCGAGGGAAGAAGAAAAGGAAAGGGTAGGGAAAGAGGGATCGAAGGAAAGGAGGAAGGGAGGAAGAAATGAAGGAAGGAAGGAAGAAAAGAAGGAAGGACAGGAAAGGAAAGAAAGGGTATGGAGGAGAAGGAAATGGGAGGGAGAGAAAGGAAGAAGGAAAAGAAGGAAGAAAGGAAGGAAGGGATGGAAGGAAGGAAAGAGGGAAAGAAGGAAGTTAGGAAGGAATGGAGTGAGGTAAAGGAGGGGAGGGAAGCCGGAAGGAAAGCAGGGACGGAGGAAAGGAATGGAAGGAAGGAATGAGGGAGGGAGGGAAGAAGGAAGAAATGGAAAGAGGGAGGGAAGAAGGAAGGAAGGGAAAGGATGAAAAGGAAGGAAGGAAGGGGTGAATGACAAAGGAAAGGAAATGGAGATGGGGAGGGGGGAGGAAGGAGGGTAGGGCTGGAAGTGAAGGAAAGGAAGAAAAGAAGGTAAGGAAGGAAAAAATGAAAGGAAGGGAAGGAAGGAAGGAAGTGGTGGGTGAGAAGAAAGAAAAGAAGGGTAGGTCCGATAGGATAGGATAGGAGAGGGAGGAATTGAGAAAAGGAAAAAAGGAAGAAAGGGAAGGAAGGAGAGAAGGTAACAAGGAAAGAAAGGGAGGGGAATGAAGGAAAAAAGGAAGAAGGAGAAGAAAGGGAGAAAGGAAGGAAGGAAGAAAAGAAATGAAGGAAGGGAGGGAAAGATGGAAGCATGGAAGGAAAGAAGGCAAGGAGGAAAAGGAGGGGGGGGAGAGGAATGCAAGGAAAAAAGGAAATGAAGGAATGAATGAGGGAGGGAAGAGGAAAGAATGAAGAGATGAAGGAAGAATGGAAGGAAAATGAGATGGGGAGGGGGGTGAAGGAAGGAATGAAGGGAGGAAGGAAGGTAGGGACGGATGTTAAGGGAATAAAAGGAAGTAAAGGAGGAGAGGAAAGGAAGGGGACAGAAGGTCAGGATGGAAAGTATGAAAGGAAAGGAAGAGAAGGAAGTAAGGAAGGAAGAAGAGGGAGGAAAGAATAGAAAGAAGGGTAGAAAGGATAGGATAGGAAAGGGAGGAATAGAGGAAAAGAAAGAAGGAGGGAAAAAAGAAGGAAAGGGTAGGAAGGAAGGCAGGGCATAAATGAAAGAGGGGGGAAATTGAAGTAAATGGAAGGGAGGAGAAGGGGAAGAAGGAAGGAAGGGAGGGAGGGAAGGAGTGAAGGAAAGGTGGGAGGGAGGAAGGAAGGAAGAAGGCAGTTAAAGCTCCTGATGTAAAGAAGGAAAGAAAAGAAAGGGTGGGGAAGAGAAGGGAAGGTGAGGGACGGAGGAAAGGGAAGTTAGAAAGGAAGAATGGAAGGGGAGGAATGAAGGAGGGAGGAAGGAATAGGGAAAGGAAGCAAGAAAGCAAGTAAGGGAAGTGTCAGGGCTCCCAGGTATGACCAGAGATGTGTGACTGATGCAGGGAAACGCAGACTTCAGAAATGTGATAAACAATATAATTTATTAACACTAACCATACAAACATAAACGCAGTGCAATACTAAAACATAATACAGTGCAAACAAACCCAACCAAACCACCCACAGATAACAGTACATACAAGCAAGCGTCGTCAGGCAGGCCGGGTCAATATCAATTGGGCAGGTAGGTACGGGGGGAGCAAGCAGAGAATGGTCGGGGTCACAGGCCAGGTTCAGCAGGTAGCAAGCAGCGAGGTACAGAGGGTCAGACAGAGGGGTGGTCAGGGTCACAAGCCAGGATCAGAGCAGGAGAAGTCAGCAGCAGTTCAGATCAGGGTCAGCAAAGGAACAGAAACGGGATGCAGGACAGATACAGGGCCCAGGACAAACACAACACCAAGGCAGAGTCTGCAAGTCTGGCCATCCCTTAAATACCCCAGTATCATCAGTTCCAGGTGTTAGCTGGCTGAAAGGTTGAGTCTCTGATTGCTGGGAGCACCCGCTGGCCAGCCCTGGTACTGCAGATCAAAAAGGCAGGTGAGTCCCACCATTGCTGGCCAGTCCATTCCTAACAGTACCCCCCCCTCAAGGAGCGGCCTCAGGACGCTCCAAACAGTCCTAGCTGGGCAAAATGTTCCACCGCCCGGGTCTGGCAACTGGCGGGATAGCAAAGACTGGCACACCGGGCAGGACTCCGGGCAGCGGCACACCGGGCTGGACTCCGGGCAGCGGCACATCGAGCAGAGGCACTCCGGGCAGCGGCACACCGGGCAGAGGCACATCGGGCAGAGGCACATCGGGCAGAGGCACATCGGGCAGAGGCACATCGGGCAGGACTCCGGGCAGAGGCACATCGGGCAGGACTCCGGGCAGAGGCACATCGGATTACCAGGCGAAGCAGCAGGCAGCGGGCCACCAGGCGTAGCAGCAGGCACCGGGCCCCCGGGCGGAGCGGCAGGCACCGGGCCCCCGGGCGGAGCGGCAGGCACCGGGCCCCCGGGCGGAGCGGCAGGCACCGGGCCCCCGGGCGGAGCGGCAGGCACCGGGCCCCCGGGCGGAGCGGCAGGCACCGGGCCCCCGGGCGGAGCGGCAGGCACCGGGCCCCCGGGCGGAGCGGCAGGCACCGGGCCCCCGGGCGGGGCGACAGGCATCGTGCCCCCGGGCGGGGCGACAGGCATCGTGCCCCCAGGCGGGGCGACAGGCATCGTGCCCCCAGGCGGAGCGGCGGGCGCCGGACCCCCAGGCGGAGCGACAGGTCTCGGGCCCTCAGGCGGAGCGGCGGGCGCCGGACCCCCAGGCGGAGCGACAGGTCTCGGGCCCTCAGGCGGAGCGGCGGGCGCCGGACCCCCAGGAGGAGCGACAGGTCTCGGGCCCTCAGGCGGAGCGGCGGGCGCCGGACCCCCAGGTGGAGCGACAGGTCTCGGGCCCTCAGGCGGAGCGGCGGGCGCCGGACCCCAGGAGGAGCGACAGGTCTCGGGCCCTCAGGCGGAGCGGCGGGCGCCGGACCCCCAGATGGAGCGACAGGTCTCGGGCCCTCAGGCGGAGCGGCGGGCGCCG
The DNA here is from genome assembly GCF_062004578.1 of Staurois parvus. Taxonomy (NCBI): domain Eukaryota; kingdom Metazoa; phylum Chordata; class Amphibia; order Anura; family Ranidae; genus Staurois; species Staurois parvus. The sequence continues at coordinate 39,227 of NW_028320391.1, read as the reverse complement.
GACCCCCAGATGGAGCGACAGGTCTCGGGCCCTCAGGCGGAGCGGCGGGCGCCGGACCCCCAGGTGGAGCGACAGGTCTCGGGCCCTCAGGCGGAGCGGCGGGCGCCGGACCCCCAGGTGGAGCGACAGGTCTCGGGCCCTCAGGCGGAGCGGCGGGCGCCGGACCCCCAGATGGAGCGACAGGTCTCGGGCCCTCAGGCGGGGCGGCGGGCGCCGGACCCCCAGGTGGAGCGACAGGTCTCGGACCCTCAGGCGGAGCGACAGGTCTCAGGCCCCCAGGCGGGGCGGCGGGCGCCGGATCCCCAGGCGGAGCGGCGGGCGCTGGACCCCCAAGCGGAGCAACAGGTCTCGGGCCCCCAGGCGGAGCGGCGGGCACCGAGTCACCAGGCACGACAGTGGGCTCCGAGTCAACTGGTATGACCGCAGGCACTGGGTCAGACATTGTATGGTCTGGCTGGACAGCGGGCATCGGGTCACCAGGCATCAGGTCATTTGGCTCGACAGCGGGCACCGCGTCATCTGGCAAGGCAGTGGGCTCCGAGTCAACTGGTATGACCGCGGGCACTGGGTCAGACATTGGATCGTCTGACCGGACAGCGGGCATCGGGTCACCAGGCATCAGGTCATTTGGCTCGACCGCGGGCACCGCGTCATCTGGCAAGGCAGTGGGCTCCGAGTCAACTGGTATGACCGCAGGCACTGGGTCAGACATTGTATGGTCTGGCTGGACAGTGGGCATCGGGTCACCAGGCATCAGGTCATTTGGCTCGACAGCGGGCACCGCGTCATCTGGCAAGGCAGTGGGCTCCAAGTCAACTGGTATGACCGCGGGCACTGGGTCAGACATTGGATCGTCTGACTGGACAGCGGGCACTGGGTCACCAGGCATCAGGTCATTTGGCTCGACAGCGGGCACCGCGTCATCTGGCAAGGCAGTGGGCACCGGGTCACCAGGCATTGGATCGTCTGGCTCGACAGCGGGCATCGGGTCACCAGGTATGACAGCGGGCACTGGGTCACCAGGCATCAGGTCATTTGGCTTGCCAGCAGGCACCGCGTCATCTGGCAAGGCAGTGGGCACCGGGTCACCAGGTATGACAGCGGGCTCTGAGTCAATTGGCACGACAGCGGGCACTGGATCAGGTACCGGATCATCTGGATCAACAGCGGGCATCGAGTCAACTGGCCTAATAGGATCGTCGGGCTGGATCAGTTCATCATGCTGAGTAGCGGCATCAGGCTGAATGCAGGCATCAGGCTGAATGCAGGCATCAGGCTGAGGAGAGGCTTCAGGCTGAGGAGAGGCTTCAGGCTGAGGAGAGGCTTCAGGCTGAGGAGAGGCTTCAGGCTGAGGAGAGGCATCCGGCTGAAGAGAGGCATCCGGCTGAAGAGAGGCATCCGGCTGAAGAGAGGCATCCGGCTGAAGAGAGGCATCCGGCTGAAGAGAGGCATCAGGCCGAGTAGAGGCTTCAGGCTGAGTAGAGGCTTTAGGCTGAATAGAGGCTTCAGGCCGAGTCACGGAAGGCAGGCTCACCGGTTTGGATACTGGCAGGATGGTATTGGTTGGAAAGAATTTTCGCTTTTTTCTGGTTTTAACTACTGGAGCACTGCAAGTAAACGCAGGTCTGCAAACGAATGGAGCACCTGGAGACAGAGAAAAACTGGAGGATGGAACAGGAGAGGGAGCAGTTGCTACAGAGGGCTCTTTTACAGGGTTAAAGGCAGGATAGGTGCAGCGAGTGGGAACAGGGGACTGACATGCGGTAGATAGCAGGGCAGGAGGAGCTGGTGGGAATACAGGAGTAGAGTTAGAAGCAGGACTGGGTCTTTGTAAGCTGACTGAGGCTGGGTGCAACAAGTCTGTCCATGTCTGCAGTAGGGGTTGAACAAAGCTGAGCTTACACAAAGCCTGTCTGGTCAATGACTGCACTGCGTTGATACAATCTCTTAGTGTCTGTGGTGAACATGTGGAGTAACGCTCCAAAAGGTAACCCACATCATCCTCTAATAACCACACCAGGGACTCTACCTGGTCTGCACTAAATGGTGGCAAAAATTCATCCCTGCATTCGGGGGAACCAGATGAAACCAACTCTGCACAAACCTCAATCAATGGCTGCACCTCAGAGAACACTGTGCCCTGATCTACTAGAACATGAGCGAGCCGTATACATTCTAGCAATTCATCCCGGGTATACTCCTTCAGAGTTTGATAAGCATACTCCCTGTCATCAAACACTAGCAGATATAAATACTCAACCTCATCAAGATCCATCCTTCCCATCAACAAGCCAAGATGGCTTCCCTGTGCAACCACTTCTGGTCAGGATTGGCCTTGGTGTAATGTCAGGGCTCCCAGGTATGACCAGAGATGTGTGACTGATGCAGGGAAACGCAGACTTCAGAAATGTGATAAACAATATAATTTATTAACACTAACCATACAAACATAAACGCAGTGCAATACTAAAACATAATACAGTGCAAACAAACCCAACCAAACCACCCACAGATAACAGTACATACAAGCAAGCGTCGTCAGGCAGGCCGGGTCAATATCAATTGGGCAGGTAGGTACGGGGGGAGCAAGCAGAGAATGGTCGGGGTCACAGGCCAGGTTCAGCAGGTAGCAAGCAGCGAGGTACAGAGGGTCAGACAGAGGGGTGGTCAGGGTCACAAGCCAGGATCAGAGCAGGAGAAGTCAGCAGCAGTTCAGATCAGGGTCAGCAAAGGAACAGAAACGGGATGCAGGACAGATACAGGGCCCAGGACAAACACAACACCAAGGCAGAGTCTGCAAGTCTGGCCATCCCTTAAATACCCCAGTATCATCAGTTCCAGGTGTTAGCTGGCTGAAAGGTTGAGTCTCTGATTGCTGGGAGCACCCGCTGGCCAGCCCTGGTACTGCAGATCAAAAAGGCAGGTGAGTCCCACCATTGCTGGCCAGTCCATTCCTAACAGGAAGGGAGGGAAAGAAGGAAGGAAAGAAGGGAAGGGAAAAGAATGGAAGTGTAGGGAGGGAAGAAAGGGAAGGATCAGTGCAAGAAGAGGAAGAAAGGAAGGAAGAAAGGAGGTGGAGGGGAGTGAATGGAGGGAGGAAAGGAGGAAGGAAGGAGGGAAGGAAGGAAAAAAGAAGGAAAAGATAGGGAGAAAGGAAGGAAGGAAGAAAAGAAATGAAGGAAGGGAGGATAAGATGGAAGCAAGGAAGGATAGAAGGTAAGGAGGAAAAGGAGGAAGGAGGAGGAATTCAAGGAAAAAAGGAAATGAAGGAAGGATTGAGTGAGGGAAGAGGAAAGAATGAAGAGATGAAGGAAGAATGGAAGGAAATTGAGATGGGGAGGGGGGTGAAGGAAGGAATGAAGGGAGGAAGGAAGGTAGGGATGGAAGTTAAGGGAAGAAAAGGAAGAAAAGAAGGAGGAAAGGAAAGGGACAGAAGGTCAGGATGGAAAATATGAAAGGAAAGGAAGAGAAGGAAGTAAGGAAGGAAGAATAGAAAGAAGAGTAGAAAGGGTAGAAAGGGAGGAATAGAAGAAAAGAAAGAAGGAAGAAAGAGAAGGGAAGAATTAAGGAAGGAAGGAAGTGGAGGGGAGTGAATGAGGGAATGGAAAGAAGGAAGGCAGGGAGGTAGAGAATGAATGAAGGAGAGGAGGGGAGTGAATGGAGGGATGAAAGGAGAAAGGAAGGAGGGAGGGAATGAATGAATGATGGAAGGAAGGAAGGAAAGAAGGAAGGAAGGAAGAAAGGAAGGAAGGAAGGAAGGAAGGAAGGAAGAAAGGAAGGAAGGAAAAAAGGAAGGAAGGGAGGAAGGGAGGGAGGAAGGATGGATGGAAATGAAGAAAAATAGGAAAAGAAAAAATGGGAGGAAAGTTGATAAGAAAGTAGGGAAGGAAAGGAGGGGAGGAAAGGTAAGTATGAAAGGAATATTGGAGGAAATAAGGATGGAAGGGTAAGGATGGAAGTGGAGGAAGTGATGAAAGGAAGAATAGAAGGTAATGGAAATTGGGTAGAGGGGAAAGAAGGAAAGGTAGCAATGGAAGCAAAGAAGGAGGGTAGCAATGGAAGCAAAGGAAAGGAAGAAAAGAAGGTAAGGAAATACGGACAGAATGAAGGAAGGGAAGGGAATGAAGGAATGGGAGGAAAGAAAGAAAAGATAGGATAGGATAAAATAGGATAGGATAGGATAGGAAAGGGAGGAAGGAGAGAGGGTGGAATAAAGGAACAAAGGGAAGGTAGGAGAGAAGAAATGAAGGGAGGGAAGTGAAGATGGGAAGGGATAGAAGGAAAATAAAAGCATGGAAGGAATGAAGGAGAGGAGGGGACGGAAGGGAAGGGTAGGGAGTGAGGAAAGGAGGAAGGAAGGAGGGAAGGAAGGATGAAGGTAGGGAAGAAGAAGGGAGGGGGAGGGAGGGAAGGAATAAAGGAGAGGAAGGAAGAAAGGTAAGAAGGAAGGGGAGGAACGAATGATAGAAGGAGGAAGGAGGAAGGAAAAGAAGCAATAAAGCAAGTAAGGGGAGGGAGGGAAGAAAGGGAAGGATGAGAGGAAGAAGAGGAAGAAAAGAAGGAGGAAGAAATCTCTCCAAATCCTGCATTTTCACACATGACTGCGTTTCTATTTTTTGTGCAATTTATTTCTCAACCGAGCCTCCTGCTCCACGGGAGGTTTCCGTCCTGCCTGAGCTCGCCTTTGGACACCTGCGTCACCGCTTTTGCACATGTGATAGAAATCCTTTTCATTTTCCTCCTAACTGAGATTGATGGGGTTTTTTTAATCCTTCAACACTATGACCAGAGCAAAATTTCTCAACATGCACATGTTATTGAAAGTATAGACATCCTTTTTAACAATTATCCTTTTTAACAATCAAATCTCAATTTTTGGATCTTTTCCATTGCATATTCCGCAAATACGAAATCCTGCGTAATCAGAAATGAAAAGAAATGGAAAAGAAAGGAAATAGAAAAGAACGGAAAAGGACATGCAAAAGAAAGGAAATGGAACAGACATGAGAGAAAATGGAAAGGAAATGAAAAAGAAAGGAAATGGAAGGAAAGGATATTAAAGGAAATGGAAATAAAAGGAAAGCAAAGGAAAGAAATGAAAGGAAAAAGAAAAGAAAGGAATTGGAAAAAAAAGGAAATGAAATGAAAAAGAAAGGATATAAAAATGGAAATTTTTTGCTACTAGAATTGGCCCGTGCAGGGCCAATATGCCAGCTTTAACTGATCACTGAGCTCTGTATCAACATCCACAATAAATAGTCATTTAGTGTGGATGTTGATACAGAGCTCAGTGATCAGTTAAAGCTGGCATATTTTCATGTGAGGGCAGAAGATAAACCTGCTGTGCTGTACAACTATTGCACTGCATTGTGTAGCCTCAGGAACAAACAGTCATCTTTGTGGCCACCAAAGAGATGCGCTAGCATATTTTAGCTCATGATGAAACACCTTATGTGTATGATCTCCACTTCCTTCTAGGAAGACCCTCGAAACTGGCAAGTGACCCATAGTTTCAGATCAAGACGAGTCCCATAAAGTTTGATAGATGATCTACACGATACTCTGCTGATTACAGATCATGAGCGGTCTTTAGAAATGCAGAACTTGCATCGCATCCTCCTTGTTCTGGTCACGCCTTGCTGGCGACGAAATTCCGCTCTGAGCAGCGCACCAAAAAGCAAATTCTCAAGCAGAGACGTTCACAGCAGAAAAAGCTTTTCTTACAAAGCGGTAGAAGAAAAAGCTGAAAACAAAAACAAAGCAGAGATTGCTATCGCTCCTTCCTTTCTTCATCCTCTCTACTATAGTTTTTCCTCCCTCCTTGCTTCTTTCTATTAACCCTTACTTCCCTACCTTTCTTTTCATTCATTTTTTTTTCTTTCCTTCCTTTCTTCCCTTCCCTCCGTCCCACCCCTTCCCTTCTCTTTCCTACACTTTCTTTCTATTACCGTCCTTCCTTCTTTTTTCCTTCCCCATCTCCATTTCCTTACATTTTCTTTTCATTTTTCCATCATCCCTTGCTTTTTTATCTCCCTTCCATCCTTTCCCTTCCTTTTTTCTTTCCTCCCTCATTTCTTTCTTCCTTTCCTTCCATCCTGTGCTTCCTTCCTTCCTTGCTTTCCTTCCTACTTCATTCCCTTCCCCTCCAGTCCTTTCCATCCCTCCCTCCCTTGATACAACTTTCCCTCCTATCCTCCCCTCCTTTCCTGATTTCTTCCTCTCCCTTCATATCTTTCCTTCAAATCTTTTCTTCCTTCCTACCTTCCTTCCTTCCTTTCTACTAATCCTTCCTCCCTCCTTTCCACTTTTCACTTTCCTTTCCTTTTTCTTCCTGCCTTCATCCTTACTTCTTTTCCTCCCCACCCTTTTCTTCCTTTACTTTGTTCTTATATTCCCTCCCCATTCCTCCTTCATTCTTTCCTTCCTTCCTTATTTCTTTCCTTCCTCCCTTTATACCCTTCCTTCTTTTATTACTTCACCCCCTCCCTTCCTTCCCTTTCTTCCTTCCCTTCCTACCCTTTGCTTCAATTTCTCCCTTTCTTTCCTTTCTGCATTCCCGTTTTCCCTTCCCTCCACTCCCCTTCCCTACCTTCCTTTATTTTCTTCCTTCCCTCCTTCCTTCACCAATCCATTCTTCCTTCCTTTCTTCCCATCCCCTCTTTCCTTCCTTCTTTCCCTTCCTTCCCTTACTTGCTTCTTTGCTTCCTTTCCTTCCTCCCACCTTCATTCCTCCCCTACCTTCAATTTATTCCTTCTTTCTTTTCATACTTCCTTCCTTTCCTCTTTTCTTCCTCGTTTCCACCCTTTATTCCCTCCCATCCGCTCCTGCGAATTCTCTACTTCCCTGCCTTTCATTTTTCCCTTCCCTCCTTCTCTGCCCTCCACTCCCTTCCTTCCTCCCTTTCGTATCCTATCCTTCCTTTCATTTTTTCCAGCCTGAGCTTCCCTCCCCCTCCTTACCTCCTTTTATTCTTCCCTTACTTCCCTTCCATCCCTACCCTCTTTACTCCGTTCTTTTCTTCCTTCACCCCCGTCCCCATCTCCATTTCCTTCCATTCTTCCTTTATTCCTTCCCTTCTTATCACCCTTTCCTCCCCTCCCTCCCTTCCTTCCTTTCTTCATTCCTTCTTTCTTTCCTTCCTTACCTTCTATTCTTTCTTTCATTCAATTCCATCCCTACCATTTCCTTTCATTCATAATTCATCCCTTCATCCCTCCCTCATTCCATCCTTCCTTCCTTCCTGCCTTCCTTCCTTCCTTTCCTTTCCTGCTTCCCCGCAATCCTTCTGGCTCCCCTCCTTTCCCTCCCTCCATTCCTTCCACCCCTCCTTCCTTTCTTCTCTTCCTTCGTTCTCTTCCTTCTTTCCTTCATAACTTCCTCCCTTTCTTCCTTCCTTCACTCCACTCTCTTTCTTCCTTCTCTTTCTTCATTCTTTCATTCCTTCTCTCTCTTTCTTCATTCTTTCATTCCTTCTCTTTCTTCCTTTTATCCTTTTCTCAATCCCTCCCTTTCCCTTCCTTTTTTCCTTATCCTTCCTACCCTAATTTTCATTCTTTCTTCCCTATCACCCCTTCCTTCCCTTCCTTTCATCCTTTCCCTCCTTACCCCTTCTTTTCTTCCTTTCCTTCCCTTCCCTTTCTTCCCTTCCTTCCTTTCTTCCTCCCTTTCTTCCCTTCCTTCCTTCCTTCCTTCCTTCCCTATCTTCCTTCTTTCCTTTTCCCAATCCCTCCCTTTCCCTTCCTTCCTTCTTTCCTTTTCCTATCCTATCCCATCCTTCCAATCCTTCCTACCTTTCTTTTCTTTCTTCCCTATCACCCCTTCCTTCCCTTCCCTTCCTTTCATTCTTTCCTACCTTTCCTTGCCCTCTTCCTCCCTTCCTTCCTTTATTTCCTTCCTACCCCTTCCTTATCTTCCTTCCTTCCCTCCTGCTTTCCATCCCCTTCCCCCCTTCCTTTGTGCCTTCATTCCTTCCCTCCTTTCAATTATTTCCATTCTTCTTTCATTCCCTGCCTTCCTTCTTTCTTTCTTTCCTTCCTTCCTTACTTCCTTCTATCCCTCTCTCCCCTTCCCTTTCTTTCCATCCCTTATTCCCCTCCCTTCCTTTTTTTCCTTCTTCCCTTTCCCCTCCCACCCTCCTACCTTTCCTTGCCCCCTTCCTCCCTTCCCTTTGCTTCAAATTCTCCCCTTCTTTCCTTTCTGCATTCCCTCCTTCTCTTCCCTCCCCTTCATTTATTTCTTTCCCACCCTTTCCTTCCTTTCCTCCTGCTCTCCATCCCTGTCCCTCCTTTGTGCCTTCATGCCTTCCCTCCTTTCTTTCATTTCCATTCTTATTTCTTTCCTTTCTACTTTCCTTTCCTTTCTTTTACTTCCTTCCTTCCATCCTTCTTTCCTTCCTTAATTCCTTCCTTCCTCCCATTCTTCCCTTTCTTCCCTCCCTCTAATTCCCTTCTCTTCCCCTCTTTCCTCCCTTCTTTCCCTCCCTTCCCTTACTTGCTACCTTTCCTTCCTCTTCCTCCCACCTTCAGAAGGGAGGACCCCTTCTTCATTCCTTCTTTCCTTCCTTCCTTTCTTCCATCCTTATTTTCTTCCTTCATTCATTCCCTCTCTTTCTTTCCTCCCCTCCCCTCCCTCCTTCCTTCCTTTCCTACTTTCCTCTCTACATTCCCTCCCCTCCACTCCCTTTATTCATTCTCTAATTCCCTGCTTTCCATCTTTCCCTTCCTTCCTTCTCTGCCCTCCACTCCCTTCCTTCTTTCCTTTCTTCCTTATTTCCTTTCCTCTATTCCTCCCTTTCCTATCCTATCATTCCTTCCCTTCCTTTCATTCTTTCCTTTTCTTCCTTTCCTTTCCTTTCCTTTCCTTTCCTTTCCTTCCCTTCCATCCCTACACTCTTTCCTCCCTTCTTTCCTTCCTTCACTCCCGTCCCCATCTCCATTTCCTTCCATTCTTCTTTCATCCCTTCCGTTCTTATCTCCCTTCCATCCTTTCCCTTCCTTTCTTCTTCCTTCCCTCATTTCTTCCTTCATTTCCTTCCATCCTTTCCTTCCTTCCTTCCTTCCTTCCTTCCTTCCTTCCTTCCTTCCTTCCTTCCGGCTTCCCTCCCCTTCCCCTCCACTCCTTCCTCTTCCTTTCTTCACTTCTAACTATTCCACCCTCCCTCCTTCCCTTGTTTCACTTTCCTTTCCTTTTTCTTCCTTACATCTTTCCTTATCCTTCCTATCCTTCCTTACCTTCTTTTCTTCCTTTCCTTCACTTCCATCCCTACCCTTCCTTCCTCCTCCCTCCCCATCTCCATTTCTTTTCATTCATAATTCCTTCCATCCTTTCCCTTCCATCCTTCTTCCCTCCCTCATTCCTTCCTTCCTTTCCTTTCCTCCTTCCCTTCTTTCCTTCCGGCTTTTCTCCCCTCCTTTCCCTCCCTCCATTCCTTCCTTCCCTTCCTTCGTTCTCTTCCTTCCTTTCTTCCTTCCTTTTCTTTCTCTTCCTTCCATCTTTCTTTCCTTCCTGCATTCTCTGCCTTCCTTCCTTCTTTTCTTCCTTAGGATAGGACAGAAATTGAGAAAAAGGAAGAAGGAAGGGATGGGAATGAAGGAAGGGGGGACGAAAGGGAGGAAATTATGAAGGAAGGAAAGAAATAAGGTAGAAAAGAAAAAAATAAAGGAAGAATGGGGAGGGCGGATAGGAAAAAAGTAAAGGAAGAAAAGGGAAGGAAGAAGAAGGAAAGGAAAAGAAAGGAAAGTGAAAAGAGGGAAGGAGGGAGCAAGTGAAGTGAAGAAAGGAAGAAAATATATGAAGGAAAGAAATGAAAAGAGGAGAGGAAATAAGGAGGGAAGGAAAGCGGAAAAAAGGAAGGAAGGAAGGAAGGAAGAAAGGAAGGAAAGAAATGAAGGAAGGGAGGGAAGAAGGGAAAGGAAGGAAGGAATGAGGGAGGGAAGATGAAAGGAGGGGAAGGGATGAAGGATGGAAGGAAGGAAAGAAGAAGGCAGGGAAAGCAGGAAGGAAAGAAGGGAAAGGAAAAAAAGGGAAGGTAATAAAAGGAAAAGGGAGGAGGAAAGGTCAGGATGGAAAGAATTAAATGAAGGGAAGGAAGGAAGGAAGGAAGGAAGGAGAGAAAGGGTGGGAAGAAAAAAAAAGAAGGAAAGAAAGGATAGGATAGGAAAGGGGAGGGAAAAGAAAGGGAAGGGATGAATGCACAAAGGAAGGAAGGGGATTAAGAGCAGGAAGGGGGAAAATGAAGGCAGAAAGTTGAGGTAAAAGAAGAAAGGGTGGCAGAAAGGAAAGAAGGGGAGAATTGGAATCAAAGGGAAGGTAGGAGAAGGGAGGGTTGGCAGGAGGAAGGGAGGGCAGGGGCGAGGGAAGAAGAAAACGAAAGGGTAGGGAAAGAGGGATCGAAGGAAAGGAGGAAGGGAGGAAGAAATGAAGGAAGGACAGGAAAAGAAAGAAAGGGTATGGAGGAGAAGGAAATGGGAGGGAGAGAAAGGAAGAAGGAAAAGAAGGAAGAAAGGAAGGAAGGGATGGAAGGAAGGAAAGAGGGAAAGAAGGAAGTTAGGAAGGAATGGAGTGAGGTAAAGGAGGGGAGGGAAGCCGGAAGGAAAGCAGGGACGGAGGAAAGGAATGGAAGGAAGGAATGAGGGAGGGAGGGAAGAAGGAAGAAATGGAAAGAGGGAGGGAAGAAGGAAGGAAGGGAAAGGATGGAAAGGAAGGAAGGAAGGGGTGAATGACAAAGGAAAGGAAATGGAGATGGGGAGGGGGGAGGAAGGAGGGTAGGGCTGGAAGTGAAGGAAAGGAAGAAAAGAAGGTAAGGAAGGAAAAAATGAAAGGAAGGGAAAGAAGGAAGGAAGTGGTGGGTGAGAAGAAAGAAAAGAAGGGTAGGTGCGATAGGATAGGATAGGAGAGGGAGGAATTGAGAAAAGGAAAAAAGGAAGAAAGGGAAGGAAGGAGAGAAGGTAACAAGGAAAGAAAGGGAGGGGAATGAAGGAAAAAAGGAAGAAGGAGAAGAAAGGGAGAAAGGAAGGAAGGAAGAAAAGAAATGAAGGAAGGGAGGGAAAGATGGAAGCATGGAAGGAAAGAAGGCAAGGAGGAAAAGGAGGGGGGGGAGAGGAATGCAAGGAAAAAAGGAAATGAAGGAATGAATGAGGGAGGGAAGAGGAAAGAATGAAGAGATGAAGGAAGAATGGAAGGAAAATGAGATGGGGAGGGGGGTGAAGGAAGGAATGAAGGGAGGAAGGAAGGTAGGGACGGAAGTTAAGGGAATAAAAGGAAGTAAAGGAGGAGAGGAAAGGAAGGGGACAGAAGGTCAGGATGGAAAGTATGAAAGGAAAGGAAGAGAAGGAAGTAAGGAAGGAAGCAGAGGGAGGAAAGAATAGAAAGAAGGGTAGAAAGGATAGGATAGGAAAGGGAGGAATAGAGGAAAAGAAAGAAGGAGGGAAAAAAGAAGGAAAGGGTAGGAAGGAAGGCAGGGCATAAATGAAAGAGGGGGGAAATTGAAGTAAATGGAAGGGAGGAGAAGGGGAAGAAGGAAGGAAGGGAGGGAGGGAAGGAGTGAAGGAAAGGTGGGAGGGAGGAAGGAAGGAAGAAGGCAGTTAAAGCTCCTGATGTAAAGAAGGAAAGAAAAGAAAGGGTGGGGAAGAGAAGGGAAGGTGAGGGACGGAGGAAAGGGAAGTTAGAAAGGAAGAATGGAAGGGGAGGAATGAAGGAGGGAGGAAGGAATAGGGAAAGGAAGCAAGAAAGCAAGTAAGGGAAGGGAGGGAAAGAAGGAAGGAAAGAAGGGAAGGGAAAAGAATGGAAGTGTAGGGAGGGAAGAAAGGGAAGGATCAGTGCAAGAAGAGGAAGAAAGGAAGGAAGAAAGGAGGTGGAGGGGAGTGAATGGAGGGAGGAAAGGAGGAAGGAAGGAGGGAAGGAAGGAAAAAAGAAGGAAAAGATAGGGAGAAAGGAAGTAAGGAAGAAAAGAAATGAAGGAAGGGAGGATAAGATGGAAGCAAGGAAGGATAGAAGGTAAGGAGGAAAAGGAGGAAGGAGGAGGAATTCAAGGAAAAAAGGAAATGAAGGAAGGATTGAGTGAGGGAAGAGGAAAGAATGAAGAGATGAAGGAAATGGAAGGAAATTGAGATGGGGAGGGGGGTGAAGGAAGGAATGAAGGGAGGAAGGAAGGTAGGGATGGAAGTTAAGGGAAGAAAAGGAAGAAAAGAAGGAGGAAAGGAAAGGGACAGAAGGTCAGGATGGAAAATATGAAAGGAAAGGAAGAGAAGGAAGTAAGGAAGGAAGAATAGAAAGAAGAGTAGAAAGGGTAGAAAGGGAGGAATAGAAGAAAAGAAAGAAGGAAGAAAGAGAAGGGAAGAATTAAGGAAGGAAGGAAGTGGAGGGGAGTGAATGAGGGAATGGAAAGAAGGAAGGCAGGGAGGTAGAGAATTAATGAAGGAGAGGAGGGGAGTGAATGGAGGGATGAAAGGAGGAAGGAAGGAGGGAGGGAATGAATGAATGATGGAAGGAAGGAAGGAAAGAAGGAAGGAAGGAAGGAAGGAAGGAAGGAAAAAAGGAAGGAAGGGAGGGAGGGAGGGAGGGAGGGAGGGAGGGAGGAAGGATGGATGGAAGAAAGGGAAGAAAAGAAGAGAAAGGAAAGGCGATCAGGACGCAGGTGGGACGGAAGGAAAAAAAGGAAGGGTAGGAAGGAAAGAAAAGAATGAAGGAAAGCAAGGGGAGGGAATGGAAGGGAATGCAGAAAGGAAAAAGGGAAGAAATTGAAGCAAAGGAATAACGGGAGGTGGGAGGGTGGGAGGGAGGGAGCGAGGGAGGTAGGGAAAAAGGGGTGGGAGGATGGAAGGAAGGAAGGAAGGAAGAAAGAGGAAAAAAAGGGTAGGGAAGAGAAGGGGAAAGACGGAAAGAAGTAAGGAAGGAAGGGAGGAAGGAAGGAAGGGAAGGAAATGAAGAAAAATAGGAAAAGAAAAAATGAGAGGAAAGTTGATAAGAAAGTAGGGAAGGAAAGGAGGGGAGGAAAGGTAAGTATGAAAGGAATATTGGAGGAAATAAGGATGGAAGGGTAAGGATGGAAGTGGAGGAAATGATGAAAGGAAGAATAGAAGGTAATGGAAATTGGGTAGAGGGGAAAGAAGGAAAGGTAGCAATGGAAGCAAAGAAGGAGGGTAGCAATGGAAGCAAAGGAAAGGAAGAAAAGAAGGTAAGGAAATACGGACAGAATGAAAGGAAGGGAAGGGAATGAAGGAATGGGAGGAAAGAAAGAAAAGATAGGATAGGATAAAATAGGATAGGATAGGATAGGAAAGGGAGGAAGGAGAGAGGGTGGAATAAAGGAACAAAGGGAAGGTAGGAGAGAAGAAATGAAGGGAGGGAAGTGAAGATGGGAAGGGATAGAAGGAAAATAAAAGCATGGAAGGAATGAAGGAGAGGAGGGGACGGAAGGGAAGGGTAGGGAGGGAGGAAAGGAGGAAGGAAGGAGGGAAGGAAGGATGAAGGTAGGGAAGAAGAAGGGAGGGGGAGGGAGGGAAGGAATAAAGGAGAGGAAGGAAGAAAGGTAAGAAGGAAGGAAGAAACAAAGGAAGGAAGGGGAGGAACGAATGATAGAAGGAGGAAGGAAAAGAAGCGATAAAGCAAGTAAGGGGAGGGAGGGAAGAAAGGGAAGGATGAGAGGAAGAAGAGGAAGAAAAGAAGGAGGAAGAAATCTCTCCAAATCCTGCATTTTCACACATGACTGCGTTTCTATTTTTTGTGCAATTTATTTCTCAACCCAGACTCCAGCTCCACGGGAGGTTTCCGTCATGCCTGAGCTCGCCTTAGGACACCTGCGTTACCGCTTTTGCACATGTGATCATCCTTTTTAACAATCAAATCTAAATTTTTGGATCTTTTCCATTGCATATTCCCCAAATACCAAATCCTGCGTAATCAGAAATGAAAAGAAATGGAAAAGAAAGGAAATAGAAAAGAACGGAAATGGACATGCAAAAGAAAGGAAATGGAAAAGACATGAGAGAAAATGGAAACGAAATGAAAAAGAAAGGAATTGGAGAAAAAAGGAAAGCAAAGGAAAGAAATGAAAGGAAATAGAAAAGAAAGGAATTGGAAAAGAAGGAAATGAAATGAAAAAGAAATGATATAAAAATGGAAATCTTTTGCTACTTGAATTGGCCCGTGCAGGGCCAATATGCCAGCTTTAACTGATCACTGAGCTCTGTATCAACATCCACACTAAATAATCATTTAGTGTGGATGTTGATAAAGACCTCAGTGATCATTTAAAGCGGGCATATTTCCATGTGAGGGCAGAAGATAAACCTGCTGTGCTGTACATCTATTGCACTGCATTGTGAAGCCTCAGGAACAAACAGTCATCTTTGTGGCCACCAAAGAGATGCGCTAGCATATTGTAGCTCATGATGAAAAATCACCTTATGTGTATGATCTCCACTTCTTTCTAGGAAGACCCTTGAAACTGGCAAGTGACCCACAGTTTCAGATCAAGACGAGTTCCACAAAGTTTGATAGATGATCTACACGATACTCTGCTGATTACAGATCATGAAGGAAGGAAGGGGAGGAACGAATGATAGAAGGAGGAAGGTGGAAGGAAAAGAAGCAATAAAGCAAGTAAGGGGAGGGAGGGAAGAAAGGGAAGGATGAGAGGAAGAAGAGGAAGAAAAGAAGGAGGAAGAAAACTATCCAAATCCTGCATTTTCACACATGACTGCGTTTCTATTTTTTGTGCAATTTATTTCTCAACCCAGACTCCAGCTCCACGGGAGGTTTCCGTCATGCCTGAGCTCGCCTTAGGACACCTGCGTTACCGCTTTTGCACATGTGATAGAAATCCTTTTCAATTTCCTCCTAACTCAGATTGATGGTTTTTTTTTTAATCCTTCAACATTATGACCGGCCCACAATTTCTCAACATGCACATGTTATGGAAAGTTTAGACATCCTTTTTAACAATCATCCATTTTAACAATCAAATCTAAATTTTTGGATCTTTTCCATTGCATATTCCCCAAATACCAAATCCTGCGTAATCAGAAATGAAAAGAAATGGAAAAGAAAGGAAATAGAAAAGAACGGAAATGGACATGCAAAAGAAAGGAAATGGAAAAGACATGAGAGAAAATGGAAACGAAATGAAAAAGAAAGGAATTGGAGAAAAAAGGAAAGCAAAGGAAAGAAATGAAAGGAAATAGAAAAGAAAGGAATTGGAAAAGAAGGAAATGAAATGAAAAAGAAATGATATAAAAATGGAAATCTTTTGCTACTTGAATTGGCCCGTGCAGGGCCAATATGCCAGCTTTAACTGATCACTGAGCTCTGTATCAACATCCACACTAAATAGTCATTTAGTGTGAATGTTGATACAGACCTCAGTGATCATTTAAAGCGGGCATATTTCCATGTGAGGGCAGAAGATAAACCTGCTGTGCTGTACATCTATTGCACTGCATTGTGAAGCCTCAGGAACAAACGGTCATCTTTGTGGCCACCAAAGAGTTGCGCTAGCATATTGTAGCTCATGATGAAAAATCACCTTATGTGTATGATCTCCACTTCTTTCTAGGAAGACCCTTGAAACTGGCAAGTGACCCACAGTTTCAGATCAAGACGAGTTCCACAAAGTTTGATAGATGATCTGCACGATACTCTGCTGATTACAGATCATGAAGGAAGGAAGGGGAGGAACGAATGATAGAAGGAAAAGAAGCAATAAAGCAAGTAAGGGGAGGGAGGGAAGAAAGGGAAGGATGAGAGGAAGAAGAGGAAGAAAAGAAGGAGGAAGAAATCTCTCCAAATCCTGCATTTTCACACATGACTGCGTTTCTATTTTTTGTGCAATTTATTTCTCAACCGAGCCTCCTGCTCCACGGGAGGTTTCCGTCCTGCCTGAGCTCGCCTTAGGACACCTGCGTCACCGCTTTTGCACATGTGATAGAAATCCTTTTCATTTTCCTCCTAACTGAGATTGATGGGGTTTTTTTAATCCTTCAACACTATGACCAGAGCAAAATTTCTCAACATGCACATGTTATTGAAAGTATAGACATCCTTTTTAACAATTATCCTTTTTAACAATCAAATCTCAATTTTTGGATCTTTTCCATTGCATATTCCCCAAATACGAAATCCTGCGTAATCAGAAATGAAAAGAAATGGAAAAGAAAGGAAATAGAAAAGAACGGAAAAGGACATGCAAAAGAAAGGAAATGGAACAGACATGAGAGAAAATGGAAAGGAAATGAAAAAGAAAGGAAATGGAAGGAAAGGATATTAAAGGAAATGGAAATAAAAGGAAAGCAAAGGAAAGAAATGAAAGGAAAAAGAAAAGAAAGGAATTGGAAAAAAAAGGAAATGAAATGAAAAAGAAAGGATATAAAAATGGAAATTTTTTGCTACTAGAATTGGCCCGTGCAGGGCCAATATGCCAGCTTTAACTGATCACTGAGCTCTGTATCAACATCCACAATAAATAGTCATTTAGTGTGGATGTTGATACAGAGCTCAGTGATCAGTTAAAGCTGGCATATTTTCATGTGAGGGCAGAAGATAAACCTGCTGTGCTGTACAACTATTGCACTGCATTGTGTAGCCTCAGGAACAAACAGTCATCTTTGTGGCCACCAAAGAGATGCGCTAGCATATTGTAGCTCATGATGAAACACCTTATGTGTATGATCTCCACTTCCACAAGTGACCCATAGTTTCAGATCAAGACGAGTCCCATAAAGTTTGATAGATGATCTACACGATACTCTGCTGATTACAGATCATGAGCGGTCTTTAGAAATGCAGAACTTGCATCGCATCCTCCTTGTTCTGGTCACGCCTTGCTGGCGACGAAATTCCGCTCTGAGCAGCGCACCAAAAAGCAAATTCTCAAGCAGAGACGTTCACAGCAGAAAAAGCTTTTCTTACAAAGCGGTAGAAGAAAAAGCTGAAAACAAAAACAAAGCAGAGATTGCTATCGCTCCTTCCTTTCTTCATCCTCTCTACTATAGTTTTTCCTCCCTCCTTGCTTCTTTCTATTAACCCTTACTTCCCTACCTTTCTTTTCATTCATTTTTTTTTCTTTCCTTCCCTTCCCTCCGTCCCACCCCTTCCCTTCTCTTTCCTACACTTTCTTTCTATTACCGTCCTTCCTTCTTTTTTCCTTCCCCATCTCCATTTCCTTACATTTTCTTTTCATTTTTCCATCATCCCTTGCTTTTTTATCTCCCTTCCATCCTTTCCCTTCCTTTTTTCTTTCCTCCCTCATTTCTTTCTTCCTTTCCTTCCATCCTGTGCTTCCTTCCTTCCTTGCTTTCCTTCCTACTTCATTCCCTTCCCCTCCAGTCCTTTCCATCCCTCCCTCCCTTGATACAACTTTCCCTCCTATCCTCCCCTCCTTTCCTGATTTCTTCCTCTCCCTTCATATCTTTCCTTCAAATCTTTTCTTCCTTCCTACCTTCCTTCCTTCCTTTCTACTAATCCTTCCTCCCTCCTTTCCACTTTTCACTTTCCTTTCCTTTTTCTTCCTGCCTTCATCCTTACTTCTTTTCCTCCCCACCCTTTTCTTCCTTTACTTTGTTCTTATATTCCCTCCCCATTCCTCCTTCATTCTTTCCTTCCTTCCTTATTTCTTTCCTTCCTCCCTTTATTCCCTTCCTTCTTTTATTACTTCACCCCCTCCCTTCCTTCCTTCCTTCCCTTTCTTCCTTCCCTTCCTACCCTTTGCTTCAATTTCTCCCTTTCTTTCCTTTCTGCATTCCCGTTTTCCCTTCCCTCCACTCCCCTTCCCTACCTTCCTTTATTTTCTTCCTTCCCTCCTTCCTTCACCAATCCATTCTTCCTTCCTTTCTTCCCATCCCCTCTTTCCTTCCTTCTTTCCCTTCCTTCCCTTACTTGCTTCTTTGCTTCCTTTCCTTCCTCCCACCTTCATTCCTCCCCTACCTTCAATTTATTCCTTCTTTCTTTTCATACTTCCTTCCTTTCCTCTTTTCTTCCTCGTTTCCACCCTTTATTCCCTCCCATCCGCTCCTGCGAATTCTCTACTTCCCTGCCTTTCATCTTTCCCTTCCCTCCTTCTCTGCCCTCCACTCCCTTCCTTCCTCCCTTTCGTATCCTATCCTTCCTTCCCTTCCTTTCATTTTTTCCAGCCTGAGCTTCCCTCCCCCTCCTTACCTCCTTTTATTCTTCCCTTACTTCCCTTCCATCCCTACCCTCTTTACTCCGTTCTTTTCTTCCTTCACCCCCGTCCCCATCTCCATTTCCTTCCATTCTTCCTTTATTCCTTCCCTTCTTATCACCCTTTCCTCCCCTCCCTTCCTTCCTTTCTTCATTCCTTCTTTCTTTCCTTCCTTACCTTCTATTCTTTCTTTCATTCAATTCCATCCCTACCATTTCCTTTCATTCATAATTCATCCCTTCATCCCTCCCTCATTCCTTCCTTCCTTCCTTCCTTCCTTCCTTCCTTCCTTCCTTCCTTCCTTCCTTCCTTTCCTTTCCTGCTTCCCCGCAATCCTTCTGGCTCCCCTCCTTTCCCTCCCTCCATTCCTTCCACCCCTCCTTCCTTTCTTCTCTTCCTTCGTTCTCTTCCTTCTTTCCTTATTTCTTTCCTTCCTTCATAACTTCCTCCCTTTCTTCCTTCCTTCACTCCACTCTCTTTCTTCCTTCTCTTTCTTCATTCTTTCATTCCTTCTCTTTCTTCCTTTTATCCTTTTCTCAATCCCTCCCTTTCCCTTCCTTTTTTCCTTATCCTTCCTACCCTAATTTTCATTCTTTCTTCCCTATCACCCCTTCCTTCCCTTCCTTTCATCCTTTCCCTCCTTACCCCTTCTTTTCTTCCTTTCCTTCCCTTCCCTTTCTTCCCTTCCTTCCTTTCTTCCTCCCTTTCTTCCCTTCCTTCCTTCCTTCCTTCCTTCCTTCCCTATCTTCCTTCTTTCCTTTTCCCAATCCCTCCCTTTCCCTTCCTTCCTTCTTTCCTTTTCCTATCCTATCCCATCCTTCCAATCCTTCCTACCTTTCTTTTCTTTCTTCCCTATCACCCCTTCCTTCCCTTCCCTTCCTTTCATTCTTTCCTACCTTTCCTTGCCCTCTTCCTCCCTTCCTTCCTTTATTTCCTTCCTACCCCTTCCTTATCTTCCTTCCTTCCCTCCTGCTTTCCATCCCCTTCCTTCCTTTGTGCCTTCATTCCTTCCCTCCTTTCAATTATTTCCATTCTTCTTTCATTCCCTGCCTTCCTTCTTTCTTTCTATCCTTCCTTCCTTACTTCCTTCTATCCCTCTCTCCCCTTCCCTTTCTTTCCATCCCTTATTCCCCTCCCTTCCTTTTATTCCTTCTTCCCTTTCCCCTCCCACCCTCCTACCTTTCCTTGCCCCCTTCCTCCCTTCCCTTTGCTTCAAATTCTCCCCTTCTTTCCTTTCTGCATTCCCTCCTTCTCTTCCCTCCCCTTCATTTATTTCTTTCCCACCCTTTCCTTCCTTTCCTCCTGCTCTCCATCCCTGTCCTTCCTTTGTGCCTTCATGCCTTCCCTCCTTTCTTTCATTTCCATTCTTCTTTCTTTCCTTTCTACTTTCCTTTCCTTTCTTTTACTTCCTTCCATCCTTCTTTCCTTCCTTAATTCCTTCCTTCCTCCCATTCTTCCCTTTCTTCCCTCCCTCTAATTCCCTTCTCTTCCCCTCTTTCCTCCCTTCTTTCCCTCCCTTCCCTTACTTGCTACCTTTCCTTCCTCTTGCTCCCACCTTCAGAAGGGAGGACCCCTTCTTCATTCCTTCTTTCCTTCCTTCCTTTCTTCCATCCTTATTTTCTTCCTTCATTCATTCCCTCTCTTTCTTTCCTCCCCTCCCCTCCCTCCTTCCTTCCTTTCCTACTTTCCTCTCTACATTCCCTCCCCTCCACTCCCTTTATTCATTCTCTAATTCCCTGCTTTCCATCTTTCCCTTCCTTCCTTCTCTGCCCTCCACTCCCTTCCTTCTTTCCTTTCTTCCTTATTTCCTTTCCTCTATTCCTCCCTTTCCTATCCTATCATTCCTTCCCTTCCTTTCATTCTTTCCTTTTCTTCCTTTCCTTTCCTTTCCTTTCCTTTCCTTCCCTTCCATCCCTACACTCTTTCCTCCCTTCTTTCCTTCCTTCACTCCCGTCCCCATCTCCATTTCCTTCCATTCTTCTTTCATCCCTTCCGTTCTTATCTCCCTTCCATCCTTTCCCTTCCTTTCTTCTTCCTTCCCTCATTTCTTCCTTCATTTCCTTCCATCCTTTCCTTCCTTCCTTCCTTCCTTCCTTCCTTCCGGCTTCCCTCCCCTTCCCCTCCACTCCTTCCTCTTCCTTTCTTCACTTCTAACTATTCCACCCTCCCTCCTTCCCTTGTTTCACTTTCCTTTCCTTTTTCTTCCTTACTTCTTTCCTTATCCTTCCTATCCTTCCTTACCTTCTTTTCTTCCTTTCCTTCACTTCCATCCCTACCCTTCCTTCCTCCTCCCTCCCCATCTCCATTTCTTTTCATTCATAATTCCTTCCATCCTTTCCCTTCCATCCTTCTTCCCTCCCTCATTCCTTCCTTCCTTTCCTTTCCTCCTTCCCTTCTTTCCTTCCGGCTTTTCTCCCCTCCTTTCCCTCCCTCCATTCCTTCCTTCCCTTCCTTCGTTCTCTTCCTTCCTTTCTCCTTCCTTTTCTTTCTCTTCCTGCCATCTTTCTTTCCTTCCTGCATTCTCTGCCTTCCTTCCTTCTTTTCTTCCTTAGGATAGGACAGAAATTGAGAAAAAGGAAGAAGGAAGGGATGGGAATGAAGGAAGGGGGGACGAAAGGGAGGAAATTATGAAGGAAGGAAAGAAATAAGGTAGAAAAGAAAAAAATAAAGGAAGAATGGGGAGGGCGGATAGGAAAAAAGTAAAGGAAGAAAAGGGAAGGAAGAAGAAGGAAAGGAAAATAAAGGAAAGTGAAAAGAGGGAAGGAGGGAGGAAGTGAAGTGAAGAAAGGAAGAAAATATATGAAGGAAAGAAATGAAAAGAGGAGAGGAAATAAGGAGGGAAGGAAAGCGGAAAAAAGGAAGGAAGGAAGAAAGGAAGGAAAGAAATGAAGGAAGGGAGGGAAGAAGGGAAAGGAAGGAAGGAATGAGGGAGGGAAGATGAAAGGAGGGGAAGGGATGAAGGATGGAAGGAAGGAAAGAAGAAGGCAGGGAAAGCAGGAAGGAAAGAAGGGAAAGGAAAAAAAGGGAAGGTAATAAAAGGAAAAGGGAGGAGGAAAGGTCAGGATGGAAAGAATTAAATGAAGGGAAGGAAGGAAGGAAGGAAGGAAGGAAGGGGAGAAAGGGTGGGAAGAAAAAAAAAGAAGGAAAGAAAGGATAGGATAGGAAAGGGGAGGGAAAAGAAAGGGAAGGGATGAATGCACAAAGGAAGGAAGGGGATTAAGAGCAGGAAGGGGGAAAATGAAGGCAGAAAGTTGAGGTAAAAGAAGAAAGGGAGGCAGAAAGGAAAGAAGGGAGAATTGGAATCAAAGGGAAGGTAGGAGAAGGGTAAAAAGGAAGGCAGGAGGAGGGAGGGTTGGCAGGAGGAAGGGAGGGCAGGGGCGAGGGAAGAAGAAAACGAAAGGGTAGGGAAAGAGGGATCGAAGGAAAGGAGGAAGGGAGGAAGAAATGAAGGAAGGACAGGAAAAGAAAGAAAGGGTATGGAGGAGAAGGAAATGGGAGGGAGAGAAAGGAAGAAGGAAAAGAAGGAAGAAAGGAAGGAAGGGATGGAAGGAAGGAAAGAGGGAAAGAAGGAAGTTAGGAAGGAATGGAGTGAGGTAAAGGAGGGGAGGGAAGCCGGAAGGAAAGCAGGGACGGAGGAAAGGAATGGAAGGAAGGAATGAGGGAGGGAGGGAAGAAGGAAGAAATGGAAAGAGGGAGGGAAGAAGGAAGGAAGGGAAAGGATGGAAAGGAAGGAAGGAAGGGGTGAATGACAAAGGAAAGGAAATGGAGATGGGGAGGGGGGAGGAAGGAGGGTAGGGCTGGAAGTGAAGGAAAGGAAGAAAAGAAGGTAAGGAAGGAAAAAATGAAAGGAAGGGAAAGAAGGAAGGAAGTGGTGGGTGAGAAGAAAGAAAAGAAGGGTAGGTGCGATAGGATAGGATAGGAGAGGGAGGAATTGAGAAAAGGAAAAAAGGAAAGAAAGGGAAGGAAGGAGAGAAGGTAACAAGGAAAGAAAGGGAGGGGAATGAAGGAAAAAAGGAAGAAGGAGAAGAAAGGGAGAAAGGAAGGAAGGAAGAAAAGAAATGAAGGAAGGGAGGGAAAGATGGAAGCATGGAAGGAAAGAAGGCAAGGAGGAAAAGGAGGGGGGGGAGAGGAATGCAAGGAAAAAAGGAAATGAAGGAATGAATGAGGGAGGGAAGAGGAAAGAATGAAGAGATGAAGGAAGAATGGAAGGAAAATGAGATGGGGAGGGGGGTGAAGGAAGGAATGAAGGGAGGAAGGAAGGTAGGGACGGAAGTTAAGGGAATAAAAGGAAGTAAAGGAGGAGAGGAAAGGAAGGGACAGAAGGTCAGGATGGAAAGTATGAAAGGAAAGGAAGAGAAGGAAGTAAGGAAGTAAGCAGAGGGAGGAAAGAATAGAAAGAAGGGTAGAAAGGATAGGATAGGAAAGGGAGGAATAGAGGAAAAGAAAGAAGGAGGGAAAAAGAAGGAAAGGGTAGGAAGGAAGGCAGGGCATAAATGAAAGAGGGGGGAAATTGAAGTAAATGGAAGGGAGGAGAAGGGGAAGAAGGAAGGAAGGGAGGGAGGGAAGGAGTGAAGGAAAGGTGGGAGGGAGGAAGGAAGGAAGAAGGCAGTTAAAGCTCCTGATGTAAAGAATTAAAGAAAAGAAAGGGTGGGGAAGAGAAGGGAAGGTGAGGGACGGAGGAAAGGGAAGTTAGAAAGGAAGAATGGAAGGGGAGGAATGAAGGAGGGAGGAAGGAATAGGGAAAGGAAGCAAGAAGCAAGTAAGGGAAGGGAGGGAAAGAAGGAAGGAAAGAAGGGAAGGGAAAAGAATGGAAGTGTAGGGAGGGAAGAAAGGGAAGGATCAGTGCAAGAAGAGGAAGAAAGGAAGGAAGAAAGGAGGTGGAGGGGAGTGAATGGAGGGAGGAAAGGAGGAAGGAAGGAGGGAAGGAAAAAAGAAGGAAAAGATAGGGAGAAAGGAAGGAAGGAAGAAAAGAAATGAAGGAAGGGAGGATAAGATGGAAGCAAGGAAGGATAGAAGGTAAGGAGGAAAAGGAGGAAGGAGGAGGAATTCAAGGAAAAAAGGAAATGAAGGAAGGATTGAGTGAGGAAGAGGAAAGAATGAAGAGATGAAGGAAATGGAAGGAAATTGAGATGGGGAGGGGGTGAAGGAAGGAATGAAGGGAAGAAGGAAGGTAGGGATGGAAGTTAAGGGAAGAAAAGGAAGAAAAGAAGGAGGAAAGGGAAAGGGACAGAAGGTCAGGATGGAAAATATGAAAGGAAAGGAAGAGAAGGAAGTAAGGAAGGAAGAATAGAAAGAAGAGTAGAAAGGGTAGAAAGGGAGGAATAGAAGAAAAGAAAGAAGGAAGAAAGAGAAGGGAAGAATTAAGGAAGGAAGGAAGTGGAGGGGAGTGAATGAGGGAATGGAAAGAAGGAAGGCAGGGAGGTAGAGAATGAATGAAGGAGAGGAGGGGAGTGAATGGAGGGATGAAAGGAGGAAGGAAGGAGGGAGGGAATGAATGAATGATGGAAGGAAGGAAGAAAAGAAGGAAGGAAGGAAGGAAGGAAGGAAGGAAGAAAGGAAGGAAGGAAGGAAAAAAGGAAGGAAGGGAGGGAGGGAGGGAGGGAGGGAGGGAGGGAGGAAGGATGGATGGAAGAAAGGGAAGAAAGAAGAGAAAGGAAAGGCGATCAGGACGCAGGTGGGACGGAAGGAAAAAAAGGAAGGGTAGGAAGGAAAGAAAAGAATGAAGGAAAGCAAGGGGAGGGAATGGAAGGGAATGCAGAAAGGAAAAAGGGAAGAAATTGAAGCAAAGGAATAACGGGAGGTGGGAGGGTGGGAGGGAGGGAGCGAGGGAGGTAGGGAAAAAGGGGTGGGAGGATGGAAGGAAGGAAGGAAGGAAGAAAGGGGAAAAAAAGGGTAGGGAAGAGAAGGGGAAAGACGGAAAGAAGTAAGGAAGGAAGGGAGGAAGGAAGGAAGGGAAGGAAATGAAGAAAAATAGGAAAAGAAAAAATGAGAGGAAAGTTGATAAGAAAGTAGGGAAGGAAAAGGAGGGGAGGAAAGGTAAGTATGAAAGGAATATTGGAGGAAATAAGGATGGAAGGGTAAGGATGGAAGTGGAGGAAGTGATGAAAGGAAGAATAGAAGGTAATGGAAATTGGGTAGAGGGGAAAGAAGGAAAGGTAGCAATGGAAGCAAAGAAGGAGGGTAGCAATGGAAGCAAAGGAAAGGAAGAAAAGAAGGTAAGGAAATACGGACAGAATGAAAGGAAGGGAAGGGAATGAAGGAATGGGAGGAAAGAAAGAAAAGATAGGATAGGATAAAATAGGATAGGATAGGATAGGAAAGGGAGGAAGGAGAGAGGGTGGAATAAAGGAACAAAGGGAAGGTAGGAGAGAAGAAATGAAGGGAGGGAAGTGAAGATGGGAAGGGATAGAAGGAAAATAAAAGCATGGAAGGAATGAAGGAGAGGAGGGGACGGAAGGGAAGGGTAGGAGGGAGGAAAGGAGGAAGGAAGGAGGGAAGGAAGGATGAAGGTAGGGAAGAAGAAGGGAGGGGGAGGGAGGGAAGGAATAAAGGAGAGGAAGGAAGAAAGGTAAGAAGGAAGGAAGAAACAAAGGAAGGAAGGGGAGGAACGAATGATAGAAGGAGGAAGGAAAAGAAGCGATAAAGCAAGTAAGGGGAGGGAGGGAAGAAAGGGAAGGATGAGAGGAAGAAGAGGAAGAAAAGAAGGAGGAAGAAATCTCTCCAAATCCTGCATTTTCACACATGACTGCGTTTCTATTTTTTGTGCAATTTATTTCTCAACCCAGACTCCAGCTCCACGGGAGGTTTCCGTCATGCCTGAGCTCGCCTTAGGACACCTGCGTTACCGCTTTTTGCACATGTGATCATCCTTTTTAACAATCAAATCTAAATTTTTGGATCTTTTCCATTGCATATTCCCCAAATACCAAATCCTGCGTAATCAGAAATGAAAAGAAATGGAAAAGAAAGGAAATAGAAAAGAACGGAAATGGACATGCAAAAGAAAGGAAATGGAAAAGACATGAGAGAAAATGGAAACGAAATGAAAAAGAAAGGAATTGGAGAAAAAAGGAAAGCAAAGGAAAGAAATGAAAGGAAATAGAAAAGAAAGGAATTGGAAAAGAAGGAAATGAAATGAAAAAGAAATGATATAAAAATGGAAATCTTTTGCTACTTGAATTGGCCCGTGCAGGGCCAATATGCCAGCTTTAACTGATCACTGAGCTCTGTATCAACATCCACACTAAATAATCATTTAGTGTGGATGTTGATAAAGACCTCAGTGATCATTTAAAGCGGGCATATTTCCATGTGAGGGCAGAAGATAAACCTGCTGTGCTGTACATCTATTGCACTGCATTGTGAAGCCTCAGGAACAAACAGTCATCTTTGTGGCCACCAAAGAGATGCGCTAGCATATTGTAGCTCATGATGAAAAATCACCTTATGTGTATGATCTCCACTTCCACAAGTGACCCATAGTTTCAGATCAAGACGAGTCCCATAAAGTTTGATAGATGATCTACACGATACTCTGCTGATTACAGATCATGAGCGGTCTTTAGAAATGCAGAACTTGCATCGCATCCTCCTTGTTCTGGTCACGCCTTGCTGGCGACGAAATTCCGCTCTGAGCAGCGCACCAAAAAGCAAATTCTCAAGCAGAGACGTTCACAGCAGAAAAAGCTTTTCTTACAAAGCGGTAGAAGAAAAAGCTGAAAACAAAAACAAAGCAGAGATTGCTATCGCTCCTTCCTTTCTTCATCCTCTCTACTATAGTTTTTCCTCCCTCCTTGCTTCTTTCTATTAACCCTTACTTCCCTACCTTTCTTTTCATTCATTTTTTTTTCTTTCCTTCCCTTCCCTCCGTCCCACCCCTTCCCTTCTCTTTCCTACACTTTCTTTCTATTACCGTCCTTCCTTCTTTTTTCCTTCCCCATCTCCATTTCCTTACATTTTCTTTTCATTTTTCCATCATCCCTTGCTTTTTTATCTCCCTTCCATCCTTTCCCTTCCTTTTTTCTTTCCTCCCTCATTTCTTTCTTCCTTTCCTTCCATCCTGTGCTTCCTTCCTTCCTTGCTTTCCTTCCTACTTCATTCCCTTCCCCTCCAGTCCTTTCCATCCCTCCCTCCCTTGATACAACTTTCCCTCCTATCCTCCCCTCCTTTCCTGATTTCTTCCTCTCCCTTCATATCTTTCCTTCAAATCTTTTCTTCCTTCCTACCTTCCTTCCTTCCTTTCTACTAATCCTTCCTCCCTCCTTTCCACTTTTCACTTTCCTTTCCTTTTTCTTCCTGCCTTCATCCTTACTTCTTTTCCTCCCCACCCTTTTCTTCCTTTACTTTGTTCTTATATTCCCTCCCCATTCCTCCTTCATTCTTTCCTTCCTTCCTTATTTCTTTCCTTCCTCCCTTTATTCCCTTCCTTCTTTTATTACTTCACCCCCTCCCTTCCTTCCTTCCTTCCCTTTCTTCCTTCCCTTCCTACCCTTTGCTTCAATTTCTCCCTTTCTTTCCTTTCTGCATTCCCGTTTTCCCTTCCCTCCACTCCCCTTCCCTACCTTCCTTTATTTTCTTCCTTCCCTCCTTCCTTCACCAATCCATTCTTCCTTCCTTTCTTCCCATCCCCTCTTTCCTTCCTTCTTTCCCTTCCTTCCCTTACTTGCTTCTTTGCTTCCTTTCCTTCCTCCCACCTTCATTCCTCCCCTACCTTCAATTTATTCCTTCTTTCTTTTCATACTTCCTTCCTTTCCTCTTTTCTTCCTCGTTTCCACCCTTTATTCCCTCCCATCCGCTCCTGCGAATTCTCTACTTCCCTGCCTTTCATCTTTCCCTTCCCTCCTTCTCTGCCCTCCACTCCCTTCCTTCCTCCCTTTCGTATCCTATCCTTCCTTCCCTTCCTTTCATTTTTTCCAGCCTGAGCTTCCCTCCCCCTCCTTACCTCCTTTTATTCTTCCCTTACTTCCCTTCCATCCCTACCCTCTTTACTCCGTTCTTTTCTTCCTTCACCCCCGTCCCCATCTCCATTTCCTTCCATTCTTCCTTTATTCCTTCCCTTCTTATCACCCTTTCCTCCCCTCCCTTCCTTCCTTTCTTCATTCCTTCTTTCTTTCCTTCCTTACCTTCTATTCTTTCTTTCATTCAATTCCATCCCTACCATTTCCTTTCATTCATAATTCATCCCTTCATCCCTCCCTCATTCCTTCCTTCCTTCCTTCCTTCCTTCCTTCCTTCCTTCCTTTCCTTTCCTGCTTCCCCGCAATCCTTCTGGCTCCCCTCCTTTCCCTCCCTCCATTCCTTCCACCCCTCCTTCCTTTCTTCTCTTCCTTCGTTCTCTTCCTTCTTTCCTTATTTCTTTCCTTCCTTCATAACTTCCTCCCTTTCTTCCTTCCTTCACTCCACTCTCTTTCTTCCTTCTCTTTCTTCATTCTTTCATTCCTTCTCTTTCTTCCTTTTATCCTTTTCTCAATCCCTCCCTTTCCCTTCCTTTTTTCCTTATCCTTCCTACCCTAATTTTCATTCTTTCTTCCCTATCACCCCTTCCTTCCCTTCCTTTCATCCTTTCCCTCCTTACCCCTTCTTTTCTTCCTTTCCTTCCCTTCCCTTTCTTCCCTTCCTTCCTTTCTTCCTCCCTTTCTTCCCTTCCTTCCTTCCTTCCTTCCCTATCTTCCTTCTTTCCTTTTCCCAATCCCTCCCTTTCCCTTCCTTCCTTCTTTCCTTTTCCTATCCTATCCCATCCTTCCAATCCTTCCTACCTTTCTTTTCTTTCTTCCCTATCACCCCTTCCTTCCCTTCCCTTCCTTTCATTCTTTCCTACCTTTCCTTGCCCTCTTCCTCCCTTCCTTCCTTTATTTCCTTCCTACCCCTTCCTTATCTTCCTTCCTTCCCTCCTGCTTTCCATCCCCTTCCTTCCTTTGTGCCTTCATTCCTTCCCTCCTTTCAATTATTTCCATTCTTCTTTCATTCCCTGCCTTCCTTCTTTCTTTCTTTCCTTCCTTCCTTACTTCCTTCTATCCCTCTCTCCCCTTCCCTTTCTTTCCATCCCTTATTCCCCTCCCTTCCTTTTATTCCTTCTTCCCTTTCCCCTCCCACCCTCCTACCTTTCCTTGCCCCCTTCCTCCCTTCCCTTTGCTTCAAATTCTCCCCTTCTTTCCTTTCTGCATTCCCTCCTTCTCTTCCCTCCCCTTCATTTATTTCTTTCCCACCCTTTCCTTCCTTTCCTCCTGCTCTCCATCCCTGTCCTTCCTTTGTGCCTTCATGCCTTCCCTCCTTTCTTTCATTTCCATTCTTCTTTCTTTCCTTTCTACTTTCCTTTCCTTTCTTTTACTTCCTTCCTTCCATCCTTCTTTCCTTCCTTAATTCCTTCCTTCCTCCCATTCTTCCCTTTCTTTCCTCCCTCTAATTCCCTTCTCTTCCCCTCTTTCCTCCCTTCTTTCCCTCCCTTCCCTTACTTGCTACCTTTCCTTCCTCTTCCTCCCACCTTCAGAAGGGAGGACCCCTTCTTCATTCCTTCTTTCCTTCCTTCCTTTCTTCCATCCTTATTTTCTTCCTTCATTCATTCCCTCTCTTTCTTTCCTCCCCTCCCCTCCCTCCTTCCTTCCTTTCCTACTTTCCTCTCTACATTCCCTCCCCTCCACTCCCTTTATTCATTCTCTAATTCCCTGCTTTCCATCTTTCCCTTCCTTCCTTCTCTGCCCTCCACTCCCTTCCTTCTTTCCTTTCTTCCTTATTTCCTTTCCTCTATTCCTCCCTTTCCTATCCTATCATTCCTTCCCTTCCTTTCATTCTCTTCCTTTTCTTCCTTTCCTTTCCTTTCCTTTCCTTCCCTTCCATCCCTACACTCTTTCCTCCCTTCTTTCCTTCCTTCACTCCCGTCCCCATCTCCATTTCCTTCCATTCTTCTTTCATCCCTTCCGTTCTTATCTCCCTTCCATCCTTTCCCTTCCTTTCTTCTTCCTTCCCTCATTTCTTCCTTCATTTCCTTCCATCCTTTCCTTCCTTCCTTCCTTCCTTCCTTCCTTCCGGCTTCCCTCCCCTTCCCCTCCACTCCTTCCTCTTCCTTTCTTCACTTCTAACTATTCCACCCTCCCTCCTTCCCTTGTTTCACTTTCCTTTCCTTTTTCTTCCTTACTTCTTTCCTTATCCTTCCTATCCTTCCTTACCTTCTTTTCTTCCTTTCCTTCACTTCCATCCCTACCCTTCCTTCCTCCTCCCTCCCCATCTCCATTTCTTTTCATTCATAATTCCTTCCATCCTTTCCCTTCCATCCTTCTTCCCTCCCTCATTCCTTCCTTCCTTTCCTTTCCTCCTTCCCTTCTTTCCTTCCGGCTTTTCTCCCCGCCTTTCCCTCCCTCCATTCCTTCCTTCCCTTCCTTCGTTCTCTTCCGTCCTTTCTTCCTTCCTTTTCTTTCTATTCCTGCCTTCTTTCTTTCCTTCCTGCATTCTCTGCATTCCTTCCTTCCTTCTTTTCTTCCTTAGGATAGGACAGAAATTGAGAAAAAGGAAGAAGGAAGGGATGGGAATGAAGGAAGGGGGGACAAAAGGGAGGAAATTATGAAGGAAGGAAAGAAATAAGGTAGAAAAGAAAAAAATAAAGGAAGAATGGGGAGGGCGGATAGGAAAAAAGTAAAGGAAGAAAAGGGAAGGAAGAAGAAGGAAAGGAAAAGAAAGGAAAGTGAAAAGAGGGAAGGAGGGAGGAAGTGAAGTGAAGAAAGGAAGAAAATATATGAAGGAAAGAAATGAAAAGAGGAGAGGAAATAAGGAGGGAAGGAAAGCGGAAAAAAGGAAGGAAGGAAGAAAGGAAGGAAAGAAATGAAGGAAGGGAGGGAAGAAGGGAAAGGAAGGAAGGAATGAGGGAGGGAAGATGAAAGGAGGGGAAGGGATGAAGGATGGAAGGAAGGAAAGAAGAAGGCAGGGAAAGCAGGAAGGAAAGAAGGGAAAGGAAAAAAAGGGAAGGTAATAAAAGGAAAAGGGAGGAGGAAAGGTCAGGATGGAAAGAATTAAAAGAAGGGAAGGAAGGAAGGAAGGAAGGAAGGGGAGAAAGGGTGGGAAGAAAAAAAAAGAAGGAACGAAAGGATAGGATAGGAAAGGGGAGGGAAAAGAAAGGGAAGGGATGAATGCACAAAGGAAGGAAGGGGATTAAGAGCAGGAAGGGGGAAAATGAAGGCAGAAAGTTGAGGTAAAAGAAGAAAGGGAGGCAGAAAGGAAAGAAGGGGAGAATTGGAATCAAAGGGAAGGTAGGAGAAGGGTAAAAAGGAAGGCAGGAGGAGGGAGGGTTGGAAGGAGGAAGGGAGGGCAGGGGCGAGGGAAGAAGAAAACGAAAGGGTAGGGAAAGAGGGATCGAAGGAAAGGAGGAAGGGAGGAAGAAATTAAGAAAGGACAGGGAAGGAAAGAAAGGGTATGGAGGAGAAGGAAATGGGAGGGAGAGAAAGGAAGAAGGAAAAGAAGGAAGAAAGGAAGGAAGGGATGGAAGGAAGGAAAGAGGGAAAGAAGGAAGTTAGGAAGGAATGGAGTGAGGTAAAGGAGGGGAGGGAAGCCGGAAGGAAAGCAGGGACGGAGGAAAGGAATGGAAGGAAGGAATGAGGGAGGGAGGGAAGAAGGAAGAAATGGAAAGAGGGAGGGAAGAAGGAAGGAAGGGAAAGGATGGAAAGTTAGGAAGGAAGGGGTGAATGACAAAGGAAAGGAAATGGAGATGGGGAGGGGGGAGGAAGGAGGGTAGGGCTGGAAGTGAAGGAAAGGAAGAAAAGAAGGTAAGGAAGGTAAAAAATGAAAGGAAGGGAAGGAAGGAAGGAAGTGGTGGGTGAGAAGAAAGAAAAGAAGGGTAGGTGCGATAGGATAGGATAGGAGAGGGAGGAATTGAGAAAAGGAAAAAAGGAAGAAAGGGAAGGAAGGAGAGAAGGTAACAAGGAAAGAAAGGGAGGGGAATGAAGGAAAAAAGGAAGAAGGAGAAGAAAGGGAGAAAGGAAGGAAGGAAGAAAAGAAATGAAGGAAGGGAGGGAAAGATGGAAGCATGGAAGGAAAGAAGGCAAGGAGGAAAAGGAGGGGGGGGAGAGGAATGCAAGGAAAAAAGGAAATGAAGGAATGAATGAGGGAGGGAAGAGGAAAGAATGAAGAGATGAAGGAAGAATGGAAGGAAAATGAGATGGGGAGGGGGGTGAAGGAAGGAATGAAGGGAGGAAGGAAGGTAGGGACGGAAGTTAAGGGAATAAAAGGAAGTAAAGGAGGAGAGGAAAGGAAGGGGACAGAAGGTCAGGATGGAAAGTATGAAAGGAAAGGAAGAGAAGGAAGTAAGGAAGGAAGAAGAGGGAGGAAAGAATAGAAAGAAGGGTAGAAAGGATAGGATAGGAAAGGGAGAAATAGAGGAAAAGAAAGAAGGAGGGAAAAAAGAAGGAAAGGGTAGGAAGGAAGGCAGGGCATAAATGAAAGAGGGGGGAAATTGAAGTAAATGGAAGGGAGGAGAAGGGGAAGAAGGAAGGAAGGGAGGGAGGGAAGGAGTGAAGGAAAGGTGGGAGGGAGGAAGGAAGGAAGAAGGCAGTTAAAGCTCCTGATGTAAAGAAGGAAAGAAAAGAAAGGTGGGGAAGAGAAGGGAAGGTGAGGGACGGAGGAAAGGGAAGTTAGAAAGGAAGAATGGAAGGGGAGGAATGAAGGAGGGAGGAAGGAATAGGGAAAGGAAGCAAGAAAGCAAGTAAGGGAAGGGAGGGAAAGAAGGAAGGAAAGAAGGGAAGGGAAAAGAATGGAAGTGTAGGGAGGGAAGAAAGGGAAGGATCAGTGCAAGAAGAGGAAGAAAGGAAGGAAGAAAGGAGGTGGAGGGGAGTGAATGGAGGGAGGAAAGGAGGAAGGAAGGAGGGAAGGAAGGAAAAAAGAAGGAAAAGATAGGGAGAAAGGAAGGAAGGAAGAAAAGAAATGAAGGAAGGGAGGATAAGATGGAAGCAAGGAAGGATAGAAGGTAAGGAGGAAAAGGAGGAGGAATTCAAGAAAAAAAGGAAATGAAGGAAGGATTGAGTGAGGGAAGAGGAAAGAATGAAGAGATGAAGGAAGAATGGAAGGAAATTGAGATGGGGAGGGGGGTGAAGGAAGGAATGAAGGGAGGAAGGAAGGTAGGGATGGAAGTTAAGGGAAGAAAAGGAAGAAAAGAAGGAGGAAAGGAAAGGGACAGAAGGTCAGAATGGAAAATATGAAAGGAAAGGAAGAGAAGGAAGTAAGGAAGGAAGAATAGAAAGAAGAGTAGAAAGGGTAGAAAGGGAGGAATAGAAGAAAAGAAAGAAGGAAGAAAGAGAAGGGAAGAATTAAGGAAGGAAGGAAGTGGAGGGGAGTGAATGAGGGAATGGAAAGAAGGAAGGCAGGGAGGTAGAGAATGAATGAAGGAGAGGAGGGGAGTGAATGGAGGGATGAAAGGAGGAAGGAAGGAGGGAGGGAATGAATGAATGATGGAAGGAAGGAAGGAAGGAAGGAAAGAAGGGAGGAAGGAAGGAAGGAAGGAAGAAAGGAAGGAAGGAAGGAAAAAAGGAAGGAAGGGAGGGAGGGAGGGAGGGAGGGAGGGAGGGAGGAAGGATGGATGGAAGAAAGGGAAGAAAAGAAGAGAAAGGAAAGGCGATCAGGACGCAGGTGGGACGGAAGGAAAAAAAGGAAGGGTAGGAAGGAAAGAAAAGAATGAAGGAAAGCAAGGGGAGGGAATGGAAGGGAATGCAGAAAGGAAGAAGGGAAGAAATTGAAGCAAAGGAATAACGGGAGGTGGGAGGGTGGGAGGGAGGGAGCGAGGGAGGTAGGGAAAAAGGGGTGGGAGGATGGAAGGAAGGAAGGAAGGAAGGAAGAAAGGGGAAAAAAAGGGTAGGGAAGAGAAGGGGAAAGACGGAAAGAAGTAAGGAAGGAAGGGAGGAAGGAAGGAAGGGAAGGAAATGAAGAAAAATAGGAAAAGAAAAAATGAGAGGAAAGTTGATAAGAAAGTAGGGAAGGAAAGGAGGGGAGGAAAGGTAAGTATGAAAGGAATATTGGAGGAAATAAGGATGGAAGGGTAAGGATGGAAGTGGAGGAAGTGATGAAAGGAAGAATAGAAGGTAATGGAAATTGGGTAGAGGGGAAAGAAGGAAAGGTAGCAATGGAAGCAAAGAAGGAGGGTAGCAATGGAAGCAAAGGAAAGGAAGAAAAGAAGGTAAGGAAATACGGACAGAATGAAAGGAAGGGAAGGGAATGAAGGAATGGGAGGAAAGAAAGAAAAGATAGGATAGGATAAAATAGGATAGGATAGGATAGGAAAGGGAGGAAGGAGAGAGGGTGGAATAAAGGAACAAAGGGAAGGTAGGAGAGAAGAAATGAAGGGAGGGAAGTGAAGATGGGAAGGGATAGAAGGAAAATAAAAGCATGGAAGGAATGAAGGAGAGGAGGGGACGGAAGGGAAGGGTAGGGAGGGAGGAAAGGAGGAAGGAAGGAGGGAAGGAAGGATGAAGGTAGGGAAGAAGAAGGGAGGGGGAGGGAGGGAAGGAATAAAGGAGAGGAAGGAAGAAAGGTAAGAAGGAAGGAAGAAACAAAGGAAGGAAGGGGAGGAACGAATGATAGAAGGAGGAAGGAAAAGAAGCGATAAAGCAAGTAAGGGGAGGGAGGGAAGAAAGGGAAGGATGAGAGGAAGAAGAGGAAGAAAAGAAGGAGGAAGAAATCTCTCCAAATACTGCATTTTCACACATGACTGCGTTTCTATTTTTTGTGCAATTTATTCTCAACCCAGACTCCAGCTCCACGGGAGGTTTCCGTCATGCCTGAGCTCGCCTTAGGACACCTGCGTTACCGCTTTTGCACATGTGATAGAAATCCTTTTCAATTTCCTCCTAACTCAGATTGATGGTTTTTTTTTTAATCCTTCAACATTATGACCGGCCCACAATTTCTCAACATGCACATGTTATAGAAAGTTTAGACATCCTTTTTAACAATCATCCTTTTTAACAATCAAATCTAAATTTTTGGATCTTTTCCATTGCATATTCCCCAAATACCAAATCCTGCGTAATCAGAAATGAAAAGAAATGGAAAAGAAAGGAAATAGAAAAGAACGGAAATGGACATGCAAAAGAAAGGAAATGGAAAATACATGAGAGAAAATGGAAACGAAATGAAAAAGAAAGGAATTGGAGAAAAAAGGAAAGCAAAGGAAAGAAATGAAAGGAAATAGAAAAGAAAGGAATTGGAAAAGAAGGAAATGAAATGAAAAAGAAATGATATAAAAATGGAAATCTTTTGCTACTTGAATTGGCCCGTGCAGGGCCAATATGCCAGCTTTAACTGATCACTGAGCTCTGTATCAACATCCACACTAAATAATCATTTAGTGTGGATGTTGATAAAGACCTCAGTGATCATTTAAAGCGGGCATATTTCCATGTGAGGGCAGAAGATAAACCTGCTGTGCTGTACATCTATTGCACTGCATTGTGAAGCCTCAGGAACAAACAGTCATCTTTGTGGCCACCAAAAAGATGCGCTAGCATATTGTAGCTCATGATGAAAAATCACCTTATGTGTATGATCTCCACTTCTTTCTAGGAAGACCCTTGAAACTGGCAAGTGACCCACAGTTTCAGATCAAGACGAGTTCCACAAAGTTTGATAGATGATCTGCACGATACTCTGCTGATTACAGATCATGAAGGAAGGAAGGGGAGGAACGAATGATAGAAGGAAAAGAAGCAATAAAGCAAGTAAGGGGAGGGAGGGAAGAAAGGGAAGGATGAGAGGAAGAAGAGGAAGAAAAGAAGGAGGAAGAAATCTCTCCAAATCCTGCATTTTCACACATGACTGCGTTTCTATTTTTTGTGCAATTTATTTCTCAACCGAGCCTCCTGCTCCACGGGAGGTTTCCGTCCTGCCTGAGCTCGCCTTAGGACACCTGCGTCACCGCTTTTGCACATGTGATAGAAATCCTTTTCATTTTCCTCCTAACTGAGATTGATGGGGTTTTTTTAATCCTTCAACACTATGACCAGAGCAAAATTTCTCAACATGCACATGTTATTGAAAGTATAGACATCCTTTTTAACAATTATCCTTTTTAACAATCAAATCTCAATTTTTGGATCTTTTCCATTGCATATTCCCCAAATACGAAATCCTGCGTAATCAGAAATGAAAAGAAATGGAAAAGAAAGGAAATAGAAAAGAACGGAAAAGGACATGCAAAAGAAAGGAAATGGAACAGACATGAGAGAAAATGGAAAGGAAATGAAAAAGAAAGGAAATGGAAGGAAAGGATATTAAAGGAAATGGAAATAAAAGGAAAGCAAAGGAAAGAAATGAAAGGAAAAAGAAAAGAAAGGAATTGGAAAAAAAAGGAAATGAAATGAAAAAGAAAGGATATAAAAATGGAAATTTTTTGCTACTAGAATTGGCCCGTGCAGGGCCAATATGCCAGCTTTAACTGATCACTGAGCTCTGTATCAACATCCACAATAAATAGTCATTTAGTGTGGATGTTGATACAGAGCTCAGTGATCAGTTAAAGCTGGCATATTTTCATGTGAGGGCAGAAGATAAACCTGCTGTGCTGTACAACTATTGCACTGCATTGTGTAGCCTCAGGAACAAACAGTCATCTTTGTGGCCACCAAAGAGATGCGCTAGCATATTGTAGCTCATGATGAAACACCTTATGTGTATGATCTCCACTTCCACAAGTGACCCATAGTTTCAGATCAAGACGAGTCCCATAAAGTTTGATAGATGATCTACACGATACTCTGCTGATTACAGATCATGAGCGGTCTTTAGAAATGCAGAACTTGCATCGCATCCTCCTTGTTCTGGTCACGCCTTGCTGGCGACGAAATTCCGCTCTGAGCAGCGCACCAAAAAGCAAATTCTCAAGCAGAGACGTTCACAGCAGAAAAAGCTTTTCTTACAAAGCGGTAGAAGAAAAAGCTGAAAACAAAAACAAAGCAGAGATTGCTATCGCTCCTTCCTTTCTTCATCCTCTCTACTATAGTTTTTCCTCCCTCCTTGCTTCTTTCTATTAACCCTTACTTCCCTACCTTTCTTTTCATTCATTTTTTTTTCTTTCCTTCCCTTCCCTCCGTCCCACCCCTTCCCTTCTCTTTCCTACACTTTCTTTCTATTACCGTCCTTCCTTCTTTTTTCCTTCCCCATCTCCATTTCCTTACATTTTCTTTTCATTTTTCCATCATCCCTTGCTTTTTTATCTCCCTTCCATCCTTTCCCTTCCTTTTTTCTTTCCTCCCTCATTTCTTTCTTCCTTTCCTTCCATCCTGTGCTTCCTTCCTTCCTTGCTTTCCTTCCTACTTCATTCCCTTCCCCTCCAGTCCTTTCCATCCCTCCCTCCCTTGATACAACTTTCCCTCCTATCCTCCCTCCTTTCCTGATTTCTTCCTCTCCCTTCATATCTTTCCTTCAAATCTTTTCTTCCTTCCTACCTTCCTTCCTTCCTTTCTACTAATCCTTCCTCCCTCCTTTCCACTTTTCACTTTCCTTTCCTTTTTCTTCCTGCCTTCATCCTTACTTCTTTTCCTCCCCACCCTTTTCTTCCTTTACTTTGTTCTTATATTCCCTCCCCATTCCTCCTTCATTCTTTCCTTCCTTCCTTATTTCTTTCCTTCCTCCCTTTATTCCCTTCCTTCTTTTATTACTTCACCCCCTCCCTTCCTTCCTTCCTTCCCTTTCTTCCTTCCCTTCCTACCCTTTGCTTCAATTTCTCCCTTTCTTTCCTTTCTGCATTCCCGTTTTCCCTTCCCTCCACTCCCCTTCCCTACCTTCCTTTATTTTCTTCCTTCCCTCCTTCCTTCACCAATCCATTCTTCCTTCCTTTCTTCCCATCCCCTCTTTCCTTCCTTCTTTCCCTTCCTTCCCTTACTTGCTTCTTTGCTTCCTTTCCTTCCTCCCACCTTCATTCCTCCCCTACCTTCAATTTATTCCTTCTTTCTTTTCATACTTCCTTCCTTTCCTCTTTTCTTCCTCGTTTCCACCCTTTATTCCCTCCCATCCGCTCCTGCGAATTCTCTACTTCCCTGCCTTTCATCTTTCCCTTCCCTCCTTCTCTGCCCTCCACTCCCTTCCTTCCTCCCTTTCGTATCCTATCCTTCCTTCCCTTCCTTTCATTTTTTCCAGCCTGAGCTTCCCTCCCCCTCCTTACCTCCTTTTATTCTTCCCTTACTTCCCTTCCATCCCTACCCTCTTTACTCCGTTCTTTTCTTCCTTCACCCCCGTCCCCATCTCCATTTCCTTCCATTCTTCCTTTATTCCTTCCCTTCTTATCACCCTTTCCTCCCCTCCCTTCCTTCCTTTCTTCATTCCTTCTTTCTTTCCTTCCTTACCTTCTATTCTTTCTTTCATTCAATTCCATCCCTACCATTTCCTTTCATTCATAATTCATCCCTTCATCCCTCCCTCATTCCTTCCTTCCTTCCTTCCTTCCTTCCTTCCTTCCTTTCCTTTCCTGCTTCCCCGCAATCCTTCTGGCTCCCCTCCTTTCCCTCCCTCCATTCCTTCCACCCCTCCTTCCTTTCTTCTCTTCCTTCATTCTCTTCCTTCTTTCCTTATTTCTTTCCTTCCTTCATAACTTCCTCCCTTTCTTCCTTCCTTCACTCCACTCTCTTTCTTCCTTCTCTTTCTTCATTCTTTCATTCCTTCTCTTTCTTCCTTTTATCCTTTTCTCAATCCCTCCCTTTCCCTTCCTTTTTTCCTTATCCTTCCTACCCTAATTTTCATTCTTTCTTCCCTATCACCCCTTCCTTCCCTTCCTTTCATCCTTTCCCTCCTTACCCCTTCTTTTCTTCCTTTCCTTCCCTTCCCTTTCTTCCCTTCCTTCCTTTCTTCCTCCCTTTCTTCCCTTCCTTCCTTCCTTCCTTCCTTCCCTATCTTCCTTCTTTCCTTTTCCCAATCCCTCCCTTTCCCTTCCTTCCTTCTTTCCTTTTCCTATCCTATCCCATCCTTCCAATCCTTCCTACCTTTCTTTTCTTTCTTCCCTATCACCCCTTCCTTCCCTTCCCTTCCTTTCATTCTTTCCTACCTTTCCTTGCCCTCTTCCTCCCTTCCTTCCTTTATTTCCTTCCTACCCCTTCCTTATCTTCCTTCCTTCCCTCCTGCTTTCCATCCCCTTCCTTCCTTTGTGCCTTCATTCCTTCCCTCCTTTCAATTATTTCCATTCTTCTTTCATTCCCTGCCTTCCTTCTTTCTTTCTTTCCTTCCTTCCTTACTTCCTTCTATCCCTCTCTCCCCTTCCCTTTCTTTCCATCCCTTATTCCCCTCCCTTCCTTTTATTCCTTCTTCCCTTTCCCCTCCCACCCTCCTACCTTTCCTTGCCCCCTTCCTCCCTTCCCTTTGCTTCAAATTCTCCCCTTCTTTCCTTTCTGCATTCCCTCCTTCTCTTCCCTCCCCTTCATTTATTTCTTTCCCACCCTTTCCTTCCTTTCCTCCTGCTCTCCATCCCTGTCCTTCCTTTGTGCCTTCATGCCTTCCCTCCTTTCTTTCATTTCCATTCTTCTTTCTTTCCTTTCTACTTTCCTTTCCTTTCTTTTACTTCCTTCCTTCCTTCCATCCTTCTTTCCTTCCTTAATTCCTTCCTTCCTCCCATTCTTCCCTTTCTTTCCTCCCTCTAATTCCCTTCTCTTCCCCTCTTTCCTCCCTTCTTTCCCTCCCTTCCCTTACTTGCTACCT
This sequence comes from Staurois parvus, assembly GCF_062004578.1. NCBI lineage: Eukaryota > Metazoa > Chordata > Amphibia > Anura > Ranidae > Staurois > Staurois parvus. The sequence goes on along the minus strand of NW_028320391.1, from coordinate 420 downwards.
TTCCTTCCTCTTCCTCCCACCTTCAGAAGGGAGGACCCCTTCTTCATTCCTTCTTTCCTTCCTTCCTTTCTTCCATCCTTATTTTCTTCCTTCATTCATTCCCTCTCTTTCTTTCCTCCCCTCCCCTCCCTCCTTCCTTCCTTTCCTACTTTCCTCTCTACATTCCCTCCCTTCCACTCCCTTTATTCATTCTCTAATTCCCTGCTTTCCATCTTTCCCTTCATTCCTTCTCTGCCCTCCACTCCCTTCCTTCTTTCCTTTCTTCCTTATTTCCTTTCCTCTATTCCTCCCTTTCCTATCCTATCATTCCTTCCCTTCCTTTCATTCTCTTCCTTTTCTTCCTTTCCTTTCCTTTCCTTTCCTTCCCTTCCATCCCTACACTCTTTCCTCCCTTCTTTCCTTCCTTCACTCCCGTCCCCA